>NW_018164523.1:399446-456611 GCF_001263595.1 Phalaenopsis equestris
GAAAATAAATATATATAAATATACATAATACATATTCATAAAATTAAATATTATAAATTATAATTAATTAAATTTTTTTAAAAAATAAATTATCATATTTTAAAAAGTTTATCCTATAAATTATAATATATAAAAACATATTAAGAATATTATATTACTATTACTTATATAAATATTATATATTTATAGAATATTAGTTACACATTTAATATATATATATATAACAATAAAATATACCACAGATAAAAAACCCTAACAGAGATCCGCGGCTCCCATTCCCGTCTTGAAAGTTCTGGGGTTCGGCTGCCTTTCGCTCATCCTCTCAAAATCGCGGAAGGTTCCTCCTTTGATAATCTCAAAATCGCGGAAGGCTCTCTGGTTTCATGTCTTATGCTAATATCTACTTCTATTTCTCCTCGGATAGTCAACATTGGGTCGACTGCTCGGTTTTCTTGCTTGGTTGCTCGATATTCTTTCTTGGTTGCTTGTTTACTTATAGAGGTACCTCTTAGCTTAAATTTTCTTAAATTTCTTTTAGATTTACTTAGATTTTTTGAGTGAAACCTAGCCTTTTAGGGTTTTGACAGTGAAATCTTGCATATTGAATTTAGATCTGGTTTTTTGTGGATGAGATCTGATATAAGAGTTGTTGAAAACTAAAAAAAATCTGATCTCTACTTCTCTTTCTTGGCAGTGTTGGTTTGATTGATTGGTATTCTTGCTTGGTTGCTTGATATTCTTCGACGGCTGCTTGTTTGGATACCTAGTTGTTATATTTGAGTATCTTTTCTGTATTATTTCATATTTATCTTTAGGTATGCCTATTGTCCTAATGTTTCTTAAATTTCTTTTATTTGGAAGATTTACATACAAAGCCCTCACAGTGTATATTTTGTAATGTGTTATATAAATGAATTCCATTTAAATGGCTCACGGTAGGAAGTAAAATGAATATTCTGTAATGTGTTCATGCTCTGAGTACATAGTTAATAACGTTCAACTAGACTGGAGCCTTTGTCTAAACATTAGTTTGTCTATTAAATTTTTCCTATTTTTTCTTATGTGAATACTTGGTGAAAAGTTCCTGTTCCCATGATGGTAGTTTTTGGACTTAGATAAATGATGAGTTTCTGATTCGAAATTTGTTACGTCATATTTTTAGTTAATTAGCTTATTGAGTACATATTTTTAGCATTTAGCTTATCTTTTCTGTAATATACTATCAAATCCAATAACAACAGTTGCTTCAGAATCAGCATTTAGTACATGTGGAAGAGTTCTTAGTGATTATAGAAGCTCGCTCTCGGCAAATACGGTGAATGCATTAACATGCACTTCTAGCTGGATTAGATCTTTTATAAATAATTTTAAAACTCCTTTGGTAATTTCTCTCAACAATTAGTTTTTAGCTTTTCTTAACCTTTTAATTTTTATGTTCTTATAACTTATTATTTTATATATCTTTTGTTCCAGCAAGAATTAATGGAAGAAGAACAACTTCAGGTGACTTTACCCGAGTAGATTGATGGAGGAACAACTTCAAGACACTTCTTCTAGTTGAGCTTTGGCATGCTGAACTTTATGCCTTGTTGATGGAATTATACTTTATGCTTTGTTGATGAAATTATACTTTATGCTTTGTTGATGGAATTATACTTTATAATTTGTTTTTCTCTCTAATTTATTGTTCTTTTTATAGATCTGGTAGGTGGCTGGCTGATTCTATTTTTTTCTTTGACTTTCTATTATACATCCCGTAATCAGCTTCTTTGAGGCTGTATGTTTTACTTGTGGTTTAACCTTTTCGAAATTACTCTATTTGGTTTATGTAGGGTGTGGTTGTTTAAAACAGCAGTACACCTTGTGCTCTGCTTCTCTGCAAAATATTATTTCTTGTTTTGAGAGAAGATCAGAAAATTCAGTCAATTGGGAGGAATTTCCTAGTAAAATAGCTATTCAGATGAATGATACTCATCCTGTGCTAAGCATTCCTGAACTGATGCGAATACTAATTGACTCTAAGGGCTTGAGTTGGAAGAAGGCTTGGAGCATTACTCAGAGGTATGGTTTACCATTTTTTAAAATGATTTGGATTTATACTTTGCTACATCAGAATTTGCTTATTACACTGTTTTTAGAACTATGTTGTAGACAGTATTTGAAATATTATATGATTACAACCTGGAAAGGCTAATGGATATTGTTGAGCTCTCTATCATGCATGTTCCAATTTGGATTCACATTGGTTAAGGATAGGTCTTCATGAAAATATGAGATAAATTGAACAAAGCAATATAAAATATGTTAGGCCAATAAATAAATTTAAGAATGCAAAAGTATGTTTTTCCATCTTTATGCTATATTATTTTTAGATGTAGGTTCACAATCTACGCAGAGGTTGATGGAAAGATATTCAAATTTGAGGGTTTATTTTTCTCGCTGCTTGTGTGAGTTTTGTAAATTGGATATGGTTGCAGGAAGGTGCTATTTCATTTTATCCTTATTGCTCAGGAATATTTACATACATGCTAGTCCACTCCTATGTATTTACATATTTAACACCTAAAATTTAATTTTTACATACATACCCACCTTACCCATGCATGAAAAGGTGCATTTCTCTTTTTAAAAGTTAAAATGATGGTATTTTTGATGTGATGTGAATGGTTTGGGTGCTATAAATGTAAAAAATAAAGTTTAGATGTTAGATATGTAAATATGTAGGAATTCTGTGGCATGTATGTAATTGTCTCAATTAATTATACATCATTTTTGTATGGAGGAAATTGGTGTAGTTTGCAGACGATGACACCTTCGGAGGCTAATATGTGACTTATACTTTGTGTATCATTTCATTGTCTTCATGTCAAACTTCTCTTTATCTTTGATGGGAAAATGGAGTTTCATTGGATTTATATTTTTTTGGGTCATTTTTCTAAACTTTAATATTTACATTTACCACTTTTACTAAATTTTTAAAAATCAAATGCATCTTGTTATACATCTAGGTGGTAAAAATGTTATATCCAGCTAATAGAGAATACCTATGTTGCTAAGCATAAGCAATCCCAAAATAGTCACTTTGTGTGTAAAAGGATGTATGATCTTTCACTCAATAAGGTAAGAACTTTACCTGACAGCCATAAACTGCTGATTATTAGCAGCCATAAATTTATATTTTTTTTCCGCAATTATCATAAGGAATGGTAGCAGAGATCAACCAACGACCATCATAGTCTCCGGTTCTACAACCTACTGCACCGAAGAAAGCTGCGTATCTACTCCCGGTGCTTGTCAGGAGCTCCAATGGTGTGAGCTTGTGGTTTACAGAAATTAGTTTTAGTAGCTTGAGTTGTATGTAAAGCATCAGAAGAATTAAATGTTCAATACAATTTTTTTCAGATTTTGATTTTTATTTTGAGAATTTTTTTTAAATTTTTTGTACTCTTGTTTAGTTTGTACATTTTAAAAGTTGTAATAAATTGATTTATATTTTGTAAATTTTTGTCAAATAATATTAATATTATTGTATAAAATTTTGCAATCAATTTTGTAAAGTTTTTTGAGTTCATCATTTTTTTGAGTTAATAAATATCTGAATTTTTGTATGAAATTTGTCCTAGAAAAAATTTTAGACAAAATTATTATTTTTTTAAAAAAATAATATTTATTAAAATAATTTTATATTCTAACGAGCCAATTTTGAACCAAACACGAGCCGAACACGAACATGAAAATATTATTCGAGCCGAAAACGAACACACTGTTCACTAGCTATTTCGAACACGAGCCGATTTCGAAGGCGAGCCAGATTTGAACGAGCCGAACATGAGCTGAGCCGAGCTTGCTCAAGCTCGACTCGTTTACAACCCTACACATGAGGTTGTATGAATGAGAATGTAATTCATATGATTTAGTGTAAATAAATAGAGAAATAATCTTTGAAGGGTGTAGAGTTAGAGGACTTTAAAGTGATAGGTTAAAGCTTCCAACTTGGTTTATTGTTTTAGGTTCTGATATGAGATGTTAGCCCCTAGGTGGAGGGAATCGAGGGAACTCTTGAGTGAGAGCTGGTATCTTCCCTGCCTAGCCTTCTTCAGAACTATTCAAACTTTAAATTAACCAATGTTCTTTATAGCATCTCTAGTAAGGGTAAAGAATATAATTGCTCCTATTTGACACAACACAATTTACATACTACCACAACAAAATTCCTATGCTTATGACAGATTCATGATAAAGAGAAAAATATTTTTAAATTCAGTACTTTTCTTTTACATAAACTCAAGTTATCTTTTTAAATTTTTACCGTTTAGTCAAAATATCAAAAATACCAAAAAGATTTGAATTTTAATTACTGTGAATACATCTCTAGTTTAAGTAATTGTCTTTTTAAAATAGAAAATTTGTCGTTCAATGGAGCATATTGCGTATTTTCCTGTGGGTTCGATATTCATGTCTTAATCAAAAAGTCCTATATTACTTGATAACGATACGTATACTTGCGTAGTATCCTAATATATAAATTAAAGAGTTAAATTCCTATTTTTTTCAGGATCAAGTTTTGACTCTATTGCAAAGTAAAGAAATATAAGTGAAAATATAATCAGAGACATTTTTATACTGTTGCATATAAGTAGTAAGTCAAAATCAATACCTTGCTTAAGAAAAATGTTAAAGATTTTCTTTACCCAATCCTCTTTAAAGTGGTAGCTGTTAGATTTTATTTGCTCATGTGTTTGGGTTTTCCTCTTATGAGGTGGTAGATGAGCAGGTTCTGCAAACAGGACAAGCTTTTCAGCTCATCATCAAATGTCATTAGAGCCACACTCCCTTTTGCCTTCTTCGAAAGACCCATTAAAAATGACTTCTTGCCTTTAGCCTTTTCAACTTCATTTTTAAAGATTAGGGCCTTTGCTATACCTTGTAGGCTAGCCACCTTTTTAATCAAAGCCTTGAAAGTTTTGATAGTAGACAACTTTAACAAAACTAATATAGGACCTTTGATCTTGACCATATGTAAAGCAACAACATGCTACTCCTAAAACCGTGGCTTGTACTTCATGCTCAAATTCCACCAAAAAATAATGGAATATGACTGTGACTCACCAGACCTTAGTTGGGTTAGCATCAAGTCACTCAAGATAATTTGGTGGTGCACCTCAACGAAGCACTTTATGAAAGCATCCTCTAGCTTGAAAAATGTTCGGAAGTAGCATTTTCTTGATTGGCGTACCATCAAAAGAAAATTTTGACAAGCTAGTGACAAAAAGGCAGAATAGCAACACATCATCGTACCAATATTGCAGCAAAGCACTTGGAAATGGGTGACATTTTTTCAGGGATTTCCAATCCCTTTGAACTGTTTGTACTGACGAGGGAACCGAATGAACTTGTAAGCCTCAAGATAATGTCTACCTTTTCTTCTGGTATTCTTTCTTTGTTGGGCTGCCAAAGCGGCTTCAGCCCTTGTGTCCATTAAGGATTGCAAACAAGCCTCAGTAGTAGTGTGTTCTTGTGGAATATCAGAAGATGATGCATGGACATGCTTTGCGGGCGCGAACGGTGCAATAAGTGTATTCGGATGTGCCTCAACCTATATAAACCCACCTTATTGATCTCTAGCGATGCAATCTGTGCTGTCAAAAGAGCAGTATGATCTTGTAGATGAGAGATAGCCTCACCCTTACTTCTATTCTCATGATCAATTGGAACGTCATCTTGAACCCCAGTGGATTCGTGATGATCTAGCTCATTGGGATCATGTGTAAGATTCCCACCATAAGAAGCCCCTCTATTGGTGACTACCATCACATGGCGAGTAGCCATTGCAAACCGTGAAGCTCCTCACTAAGAAGATCATCCTCATCGAGGAGTTCCTTTAGAATATCAGAGAGATTTCCACTGAAATCATTTTTAGAATCCACCTCAGGCTGTGTCTTAAGGTTTATTTAAGGTGGCGCTAAGGCGGAAAAGACTAAAGGCGAGTTCCATCTGGAACTACCTCAACAACATCCAAGTTGGAGTTTTAGGAAGAGTGTTGGCCGAGATCTTTTTGACCCCCTTCCTCCTGTTAAAAATTGAGAGGACGTAGTCCTTTCTCACATATTTATTTTCAAAAGGAAGAAACAAGTATCAAATGACTTAGAAATTTGAGCAAGGAACTTTTCATCAGTAACGAGGCCTTTCCCTCATAAAGGAGAGATAATCCCTACAATCTTCTTAGTTAGAAGATTGGTAGCAATGACAAAAACATCAAGTATAGGATTTCGATGATCTGTGTCTTGAGGAAGGGAATGCCTCCTAGCAATCCAGCCTGAGACATGGAAACCACAGCTGGTCAGAACAAAAAGTTGGTTCTCAACCAACGGGATTTGAACATCATCTCGAGCCGAAACACAATAAATGAAAGGACCTATGGAAGGTCCTGTTGTTGATCATTCAGTAACCTATTTGTGCTCCTACAGGCCCTTTTGCCCAGTTTGGGAATAGGAGGAGCCTCAGAGGGACCTGAAACAGAAGCAACTGGGATAGTAGTGGACCTGGTATAAAATGATATCTTGGTGGCACCTTTAGCACCCTTTGAGGGTGTGCACACTAGAAAATATGGACAGGCTGCCTAAGAGCCTACAAAAATTGAGGGGTGTTGTGGTGCATCACCATTAGGTACTAGCTTCTTCCTCAGGGGGAAGGGTTGTATCGATCCTAGCTACGTAGCAACATGGGTGTTATTTGCTTGACTCCCCTTTTAGGAGGAGGACACATGACCAATGCCTCAGCCGGAGAAATTACCCATGGTAATCCATAGGAGGTGCTCAAAGGACGTAAAAGCGATGATACGTGGTTCCACACATGATTGACTAAAGGTAAAGCTAACGTGGTTTCCTTAGAGGTCTCGATCATGACCTATCTTTGACCATCCATTTTTGTCAATCAATGAGACACAAATAAAAAATTTAATAAAAGTTAAGAAGAAAATCAATTTATAAAACAACACCAATTACATACAAAGCACAGTAACTGCCATGCTGAGGGTGTGAGAGGGACGGAAAGGCATCAAGCTGTTGTAGCAATTGACACACGAATCAAAATCCAAGGATTCAAAAAGGTAAAAAAGTGATACAAGGAAAGAAATCAGATCAATAATTATGTAAACAAGTCTCTTAATGTGGAGAGAGAGACTCTTCCCTACCAAAGTCGCCAATTTGCTTTTGTTCTTTTTTTCTCTTCTATATTTTTGAAGGAGTCACTAGCTTGTATATTTATAATTGTTCTATTATTCTCTTATTCGAGTAAATCTTGCACTTGAAAAGAATGAATGATCCAGTGAGGAGAGGAATTGAAGAGAGAGATAACTGAAGAGAAATAGGCAAACAAGAGAAGGAACCTGGAAAGCTTTTGTAAAGTGAACTTCACGTGGATAGCCCCAAAACATACGTCTGAAATGAGATCGGATAAAAAATACCTTGGAGAAATATTCCTAAATAGGACCTTACGAAAGCAACCCTCAACTAGGGAATAAAATATAAATGCTTGGTTTGGGAAATACCTCAAGTGCAGCTCCCAAGAGCATTGTTTTGGGGAATACGTTCCTTTGGGAGAAGCACTTGAGATTGTCCCAAAATAAGCATTTATATTTGATTCGCTAGTTGTGAGTTGCTTTCGTAAAGGAATATTCCCCAAGAGCAGCTCCCAAAGGAACGTATTCCTTTGGCTAATTACATCTTGGGGAATACCCACAAAAACTCTAAATAAAAAGGGTTTGGCCTACATGATTTAATGAAATCCAGTTATTTGGGAAGCTAATGAATTTAAATCATATCAAGGGAAAATTCTGTTGCTTTTGACATCTATACCGGGCCATAGGGTTGAGGGTAAATCACTATAATCATTATGACGGTGCCTAGGAATACGAAGCCCACAAGATGATCAGCAATGCATCAAAGGAATCAACAAGGCTCGAAAGAGGTGCAACAGGAAGGAAAAGATCCCCTAAAAATGTAGAGGTAGTCGGGTCAGGATACCATAGATCCGTCATTCCAAGGTATGTAGACCTTAAGTCTACTTGGTTGCAAAGATAGTCAACTCAAAACAACCGAAGACTCCTTATCAGCAATCTATAAATTGTGTCGTCTAAGGAAGTCTCATTAGCCATAAAGTCGAAGGAAGGAAACTCTAGCTCTTATGACCCTAAATAGGTAGAGCTTAAAGAGATGGGGTATACAATCGCCAAGAAAAATGACAAAACTGTCGCTAGAAGGAAACTGAAATGAGGTTCAGCTACAAAGATGGAAACACTCTGCACGAAAGACTTATACTCTGTCTGGGTCAGGGATGCCCCTCTTAGGTAAATGTTTATGCTTGGCCAAGTCAGGTACAAGGGACTTCTCCTCAAGTATATGCATATGATGTAGTTGACTACCACAATCCTATGGCGTGAAGACTCTATTAGAATGACTTGGGTGATATCCATGCTATGCAACTCATTTTAAAGCCGACCTGAAGACCATGCAGAAAAGTAAAGTGCGGGTTTTGAAAAATTGAGAATATTTTAACCCTAGATTGTAATTAATCTTAATGTTTTATTATTAAGATTTTGTAGACAGTTTAGAATTTTAATGTTCTTATTAAGCCTAGATTATTATTCGTGATCAATCCCCAACAAAAAGCCAAGAGAAAGAAACATGAAAATAAATCAGTCGAAACAAAAATAAAGGCAAACCAATCAAAATATAAGAATAGATCAGTGTCGTTGTGTCGTCAACATTTCCTAGAAAAGTAGTAAAAACAACCAGACTACATATACATATCCAGTTCTAATTATATATAAAAATATAAATCCGAAATTAAGGTACAACGATTCCCATCACGTGATTATTGAGGACAATTCACATGTGTATCTTTTAAAGCATGGCTAATTTTTTGTTGTTCTAGATTTATTATATCTTTTATGTTTATTTTATATCATCATTTAACTTTTAATTTCATTCTGGATTATATTACTATCCTAATAAAATAAACATGCATGTCGTAAGAAACAGTCATTATTATTATATTATATGTAAAGAGCTCATCTGACAAATGAAAGTATACTGTTGAATTGCCGTGCGTCCTATTCCAGACGGCATACGCGTGTTAAATCAAACTTGAATGTGTAGGATTGGGACAGGTTCCCTCCTTCACGTTGTTATTAAAAATTCTATACAGATGGAAGAATAAGACCTCGCCAGCGCTTCATCATACGTGTTCCTCTTTTGTGCAAACTCAGGTGGTGACGTTCTTAGGCGGGTTCTCAATGCTAAGAAAAAATGATTACGTCCGTCTTCTGGACGTTGAATTATGTCCGGGCGGCCGTCGTGATATAGCGGAGATCCGATGTCTTCCGAGCGTAGCTCAACATCCGGACAACGAACATAATAATTTCTTTAGTGCTAAGGCTGACGTTGAGCTGACTTTTGAGTAAATTTTGCTCAGCTCCAAGTTTTTAAATTATAGGATTCTCTAGAACTCTCCTTCACTCGTAATACATTTTTATTTCGAGCGACTTGATCTAAAATGATTCCATTGACTTAAGTTTGAGTTGATTTCAATTGTAAGAAAAATGAAGCTGAAAAGAGTGATTGAATTTTACCCTTGTATGAATCATAAAACTCCACTGAAATGAACTAACAAATAATATGTAAGAAATTCTGGTCAAAGTTTTTGTCATGATGAGCTATGAATCCATTCAATTCATTATGAAATTAATATAGGATAAGTTTTGTTAATTATTCATATATTTATATAAATTTTGGTCACCAAGTGACCTGATTTGAACAACCAGATTTGAATATATTTAAGCTTTTTTTATTCCAAATGGAGAGATGAGCACGTTTTGAATTTTGAAGATTTTTATCATACAACGTAGTCCAAATTTCAGTTAGATGCTATGCTCTTATTAGGCTTGCACAGATAAAGTCAAATAACATTCTCCTAATATAATTGGATGAATATGAATATAATGGGGAGGATTAGCTCTCTGCCACAAGTGGCAACCAAGCCTCCACACGTGTACAACAACCACTGCAATATAAAAGCTATTTGGGAATAGATTAGTCGGTTGCTAAAGTCAGCAGCTAGTTCGAAATGTCATTCTCAGTTAAACAAAATTTACATTACTGTGGACATATGTAGGTGATTCAAATGAATTTTTATTCTTCCCCTTACTTTTTTTTGTTCCATTTTTTTTCTTATGTTTTTGTTTCACTTTCATTCTTAAATTAGGAAGTTTTTAAATAACTTGAAAAATCTCTCTTTATGGAGAAATATCAAGGGCAGCGGATGACAGTCCAGATGCAACCACACCATCGGTTACACGACGACAATCCGGGCCGTCGTTCTGACGTGCAGTCGCCGCACATAATATTTGTTTGTGATGAGTCTTTAGTCTTGTACTTCATTTTTGTTTCTTTTGCGCACCTAAAGCAGTTATGGAAAGCATGCAATTGAAGATTTGTCATATGCTGCTTTCTCTAATTTTTGTGGCACTTTTTGATTCTCTATATTTTTTTTCCATCATGAAGTCGTTAGGATTGATGTAATTTTTTAAAATCCATCATTTAATCACACTAGATAACACTACTATTGCCAAGTCCCAAGCCACATATGCGAAAAATGAAGAGTTGTGTTTAGTAGTGGACAACCAGTATAAATTTCTTGTAAAAAATCATGACTGAAGTCCTTTAAATCATTGTATTAATGCTAGAGCATCCTCTGGAAGCGACAAGTCATATATCTTCAATATAGTGAAAAGTGTGCAAGAGCCACTACACCAGCACCTGGATGTCATTTCAAATAAACAAGAGTTCTCACATTATAGAAAGATACAGACAAAGAAGTTTGTCAATAAAACTAATATTAGGATATGATCTTGAAAGGTACTCTCACAGTTAAATTAATAGAATTATTAGATATTATGATTCATAGGAATATAAATATACTATGCTTTCGTCAAATTTACTTGAGTGAAATCCAGGTGGAGGATCATAGTTGGTCGAAGGAACGGAGCTGAATGTTATAGGGTCAACCTCCCTATGTGATGTCCAAATCCATTAATTAGGTTGAATCCCCCGATGATAAAAATCATATTTCTCCATCAAGAGTTAAGTATGTTCTATTCCTGTGTTTTGAACAAGGACCGAAACGTACCCTCATATAAGTAAGACGAAAATTACTATGTTGCTGCCATGAAGGCCTCTACATTATTTAAAAACTCTTCATTGATCTCTTTTTTATTTGGATAAAGTCTATTGTACATCCACAATTTTGATGTATGAATATCCATATATACCTTCAAAACTGACAACAATCAATATCTTATAAAATGCATTCAACATAATGCATCAAATGTAATATTAATAGTTAGTCTAATGACAGAGTTGTAACACTGGGTTATCAAATCATTAAAAGGAGTGAACATTTTATATAGCTCGAACAACAACAATATCTTAAAAAATAATTAATTTGAATTTTGGCTCGAATATGGATCGGATCAAAATAAATGACTTGAGCTACAAGCCAGGACTTTGGTTCAAATCTCTATCTAGCCAACCTTTTGAAACACTAAGGATCTTAGATTTACACTTTAAAAAGAATTGAGACTCTATGAAAAATCATTTTTTTATACTGATACACAATATCAAGTGATGAAATGCGAGAAACTTTTAATTTTAGGAGGATAGTGAAGTTCAAAATCATTAAAAATTGATAAAAATATAGTAATCCTCACTTAGAAAAGAAAAAAGAAAGGACTAAAAATGATCCTGAAAGAAATAAAAAAACAAGAAAAAAAATCAAAATAAAATAAAATAGAAAAGAATAGAAAGTGAGGAGAAGCTTGAGGGGATGTCTATTAAAAATTGGCTTCACTTGTATCATTTTAAGGGAATAAACTTATTTACATTTCTAAACTTATTATCAATTTTAAATGTATTAGTCAAATCTTCACTAGTAGAGTTCTTATATAATTATATGTTTTAATTTTTATAGGATTCCTAAGTTTGACACATTATAATTTTTTCTAAAATGAATAGAAAATTAAAATTCCTAACTTAATTACTAGATATTCTTATATCATAGTTCTAACCCGAGTTATTAAAAATTTTTAAAAGTTTCACTATCACATTTATGGGGGCAATACTATAGCAATATCTAGTGAAACTGACTACCATAGATTAAAGCATTTGATTTATAAAATAAATGAGTTACTTGAGGATAAGTAACGTTTAAATTTGGGGGAATTGACACTCCTAAAAATGTGTATATATATATTTATACTTATTTTTAATAATATTACACTTTAATGAAATGTATTTTACATGTTTTTTGCTTCAGATAAAAGAGATGGAATTTTAGAGAAAAAGGGGCAAAATCGGAGCAAAACGGGGTCAAATGAAGCAAGGTAGCACAAAATGAACTGACTCCTAGGCGCCATACCCTATACATGGAAACAAAGAGCTTGACGCCTAAGCTCTATGATCTGGCGCCTAGGTGTCAAGTAATTATACCAGGTTTCTAGAAGGTTGGCACCTAGGCGCCTTAGTTGGGCGCTTAGGTGTCAGAATCAGTTTTTGATTTTATGCATTGAATTTAGAAAAAAAATTGAAGAGGCATTTGAGATAAATCTTGTGAATTTTGGGAGTTATTTTAAGAGGAGTCAAGAGGTGCCCAAAAGGGGGTTTGTGAGGGGGGGGGGTCGATGTGAAAAAGAGTTTTATTTCTATTGGGGGTTTGAGGGAGAGCTTTAGGTGTGTGTGTGCTGTCTCTTAGAGTGAAATTGTAAGGAGAGTTGAGAAATCATTAAAGGAACTTCAGAGGATTTTCTTGGGGAAAAGTTTAAGATAAGTACTTTGTAGTTTTTTTTTTGTTTTATTTATTGTGTAAATCTGAATTTTAATATAAATCATGTTTTGATGTTTTATCCCCTAGAGATCTGAGTAGTTTTCTTTATCTTTCTCATTGCAATAAAAATTAATCATGTGTAGGATTAAAATTGTTTAAGATTTCTCTTATTTCATATTTGTGACGATTCATTACTTCATACTTAATTTATATATTTAATTTGGCCAATTGGTAGTTTAAAACTTATTGTAAGCCTTAATGACTCAGGAGGGCTATGTATTCCTCAACTAGTAAGAATCACATTAATATGGTGGGTAATAAGGTAGCCCATTGGTTAATGCAAATAAATAGGGAGATAATGTTTGATGGGTGGGAGATAATGGGGAGATAATGTTTGATGGGTGTAAATTG
This sequence comes from Phalaenopsis equestris, assembly GCF_001263595.1. Classification (NCBI taxonomy): domain Eukaryota; kingdom Viridiplantae; phylum Streptophyta; class Magnoliopsida; order Asparagales; family Orchidaceae; genus Phalaenopsis; species Phalaenopsis equestris. The sequence continues at coordinate 412,737 of NW_018164523.1, forward strand.
GTGATTCTAGGGTGATAGTCTAGAACCTTAAACAATTTGATCTAGAGTTTGGAACTTAATGATTGATTAGTCCTAAAGAGAGGGTACAGTGGGTTAACTAGAGTGACAAACTAGAACCTACCCAACATAACTTATGATTTAGGAATTTAACTCTAGGTTAGCCAATGTTCTTTATGCACTCGAAAGAGACTAAAGGATAAAATTGCTTCTATTTAACACAAAAATACATTTAAACATTTAAACATTTGATTCCTACATTGATTATGATCTTATTGCAAAGAAAAAAGACTTTTACATAATTTGAACTCTTCTTCATTTAACTAGTTTAGAAACACTTAACATTTTCTTTAAGCTTTGAAATAGAATTTGTAGGAATTTGTTACTTCTTTTTACACATAAACTTGCGACCTTATTTCCTAGATAATTATCTGGAGTTTAAGTAAATTTTTACTAAGTTCATAAAGAAACTTTCAATTTTTCTGTGGGATCGATACGTGGGGCTTAAAATGAAAGTCCTATATTGCTTCAAAAGATATATGCACTTGTGTAGTATCCCTTACGTGTAAAATTTAATTGTGGAGAAAAAAATGAGAATTATTTGATACATAACATTCAATTAAAAATTAAACATTTCACTACTGCTGCGACATCAAGTTTTTTGTGCAGTCTTCTGAGATTGAAATTGAAGTAATTACACACTATGCACGTAGACATTGTGTTGAGATCAGGAGGACTGAGAGAAGTACAAACAACAATTACAAGTCATAATCCTACCGGTGTCTTCCCAGCTAACTATAAATGCAAGTGTTTTAGGTGAAATCGGGGAGGGAAGTGAAGAGGGTTTTAAGCATGCGCGGGAGAGGATAAAGAGGAAAATGAGGGTTTTCAGTGTGAGATTGTAGATAAAGACCTTTTCCAAAGGCTTAGACATAGTTTCTTAACACTCAATTATAAACAATATTATAAAAAAAGTTTAAACTTGTTGGCTATCATCGCACGTTCATCGATTTATAACCTAGAAAAAACACTCACTTAATCACAGACGAATTTTGGCCTTCAGTTATATGGCCTGTAAGTCAAAATATGGTATCGAAAATAATTTCTAAGAAGAAGCGATAGCTTGAGCAGTATTAACACAATTTCAAGTAAAATCTTTGATATTTCGTTGCTATGTTGTCGAAAAATTACACGCTATTTTTGACGCTCTCAGAGCCTTTGGTTCTGCTATCGGTTATAACTAATTTTCTTGTAGTGGTGATAGAAAAGTACCACCTAGACTAAAAGGAAAATTTCATAAAATGATCTGCAACGCTCTATGCTGTAGAATGTTGGCCTTTAAAAGGGAAGCATAAATCAAACTTAAGTGTTACTGAGATTTGAATGCTTAGGTAGATGAGTGGCTTGACATTTTGAGACCAAAAGTTAAATGAAGTTGATAAATTAAATAAAACTGATAAGATTAATTTCAATGTGTAATTTTTTTTTTAATTCAAACTATAAAATTAATAAATATATGAATCATAAATTCAAGTTAAAAAACATCAAGAAAACTAGTAAACACTAAAAAAATATGCAAGGCTTAACAATTTATAAAATTATGCTACAACAGGTACATCAATATACTATAGGAGTAATCATCACATTCTCTCCTCTTTAAAAAAACATTTTCTTCATCATTCATAATAGCTAACTATCAAACAAATCTTGATAAAGTTTTCACATCTTATTTTTTCTTCTCATTTGGATTCCCTTTTTTATTTATATTTCCATTGGAATTTAAACATAAGGATCTAATTGATCCCCAACAGTCTTATACTATTTTCCAAAATAGGCTAATTAGTTTCTTCTCTATAGGTTGGGTTAGGCTATATCTCAATCTCAGCAGCTAAGTGTTCAACATCATTAACCTACATTCTTAGCACTTATACATGGAAAAATTATGTGTGGGTGAACTAAAGATTTTCCTACCACCTATTTCAAGTAAGATAATTTTTATTTTAATCTCAGATATTTGTTCATTATATGGGCAATCCCTTTTAATTAATTATAAAAGAAGTGATGATATCTTAAGAATACTCTCAATAAAAAAACAGCTTATGTCTCTATAGATTTTAAATTTTATACTCAATATCTTCATTTTAAACATTAATTTAGAAAGATAATATTTAAAATTTTCTTTTTACATGTCAAAGGATGAAAGTTAGGATGTGCTTAGATACTGAGAAGCTTGATAGCAATCCAACTATTCAATATTTGGCTTTACATTTTTGAAATTGATATTTATTTAATTTAATTCATTTTATTAAATGGTAAGGACCTATTTTCTAATGAATTAAGATTGTCAAAATGTTATGACGAAAAGACTTATGACAAAACAAAAGGGAAACTGTCTGCCCAAGATAATAAACTATTGTGATTAGCATAGGATTTCAAACCTACGTCCAACAACATACAATATACTTATAAAGTTCAATACTACTTAAGATTGAAAAAGTTTGACCTCATTGGACTTACAATCTTTTCTTAAATGGATAATATGCTAAACCCACCTAATCACCTTAAAATCATGAAATCTAGTATAACAAAACTTAAGATAGATAAGGTTGTTATTTTTTTAGAGGAGAAAATATATCTATAACTTAACTACTAGAGTCAAGCTATTAAAATACGGCTATAGAGGAATGCACTCAATTAAATGTATTGAATTTTATTTTAGATTGTTGATTAAGATATAAATATTAGGTAAAATGGATAACTTTCAAATTTTAAAGTGTAAAGATGCAAATGTTTTTTGGGCACAACCTCTCTAAAGAAGTCCTTGTATCCATAAGTTGAATGGCCCTTTCATGTAATGAGAGAAGTTCCAAAATCAACGAAGTGAATCGATATGAGGGCATATAATTAGTTTCCTTAGTAGTTTTAAATTTATTTTAATTGGTATGATTTATTTTAAAGTAGAAAAAAAATTAATAAATAATAGAAAAAAATTTCCTTGTAAGTGCACACTAATATAAACTAGAAAAGTAAGAAAATAATTAATAGTATAATTAAAGGTTGGTGTGTTTGGGCACTACAATACACTTGATAAGAAAAAGAAATTTAGGGATTCATGATCTACCCTTATATTATTTGAGCTTATATTTATAAGACTTGTTGACTAGGCCTTTAAAAATTTTAATTCCATCTCTTAATGAGTTAGGCATCAAAAAGTTCATTTATAGTTATCTGAATTTGAGAGTTCATCCTGATTTATCCATACTCATTCATTTTTTTTTGTTATGTTTGATTCTCATGGTTTGATCTCATCTTCTTTTGTTCAGGTTTAACCTCTCAAACTCATAAGTCTTAATAAGACTCACCTACTTATAATTGTAGATATAAAATTAAAAAAAATACCCAAACATACTACAACACTTAATTATTTCCTTTACAAAATTGAGTCATCATAGAAAACATATAAATCTCAAGAAGTGCATATATAATCACATCACAACTTATCATAATGTGTTTACAAACATTATAATTTCTCACCGGACCAAATAGTTAAGGAAAATAATCATATTTATTATCATGGATTGGTACCCTATCAAGCAAGTTTTGTGTGTGTTAAGATAAGCAGTGAGTTTGTGATAAGTCATTTAGATCTAAATTTTGATTATTATTTAAGATATTATTTTTATAAGCTAGTTATTTAACTTTATATTTTTAAGAATTTAAGATTTTTAATCAAATTTTGGGTCTTATGATGAAAATTAATTTATGATTTGAAAGAGTATTTCTAAATATGCAAGTTTATTGTAAGGGTAGACCCATCATCTAGGTCAGTCTAGGCATTATAAAATGCACATTTTTTCTAAAGAGATGATTTGATACTTTATAATATCTTAGAGCATACAAAAATGATTTTATCTATTTTTAACGTTATTTTATTTTTATTTTAGAACTAGTTGATTTATAATTTTAATAACATTTGATATATAAATCTATTTCAAATTATATTTCTCAAGGATGAAATTTAATTATTACTTTGCTAATCCTAACTTTTGCCCAAAATATTTCAGGTTTTTGAGGTTTTAAAATTTTCTAAATCCTAATTTAAAAGTTTAAGGCTAAAACTAAATAAAAAATTTTTAAAAGTCCAAAGATGTTAAAATGAAACTAATTTTTCATTTTTCGACTATAGGAAGACAAGATTCTTTTATTAGGATTTCGTGAAAATTTTATGTCCATCAACAAAAATTTTGTTAATTATTACTGTCAATCAAAGAAAATTATTCTTTACTCTTCCAAACATAAGAAGCAATGTAGTCTTATATTATGATTAATCACCTTTAACCTTAGAAAGCTCCTAAGATTTTTTATTCTTTTATGTGATTGCAATCTCCTTTCAACAATATTTCTTTTCCACCAAGAATTTATAAGCTAACCTATATGTTCGTCTAGTTTTCTTTCGATAGTACTAGATCACAATTGATTTTAATATTTTTCAGTGGTATGCAAGAAAGTAAACTAAACATACTTTAAGCAATTCACAAAAAATAAGAAATTTACAATTTTAATTTAAAGAAGAATGAAAATTTAAATTTTATGCAATTGTAATGAAAATAAAGGAGAATACATTGATAATAACACATGGTTTACAAAAAAAAAAATGAAATGAATAACTCAAATTAATACTCTTCTCGTTCCAAGTCAATCCTCCTTCTACAATGTAATTGACCACTTGAAATACTGTCAACACTCTAAAAAAAGTAACATTGCTCTCTCTTAAACACACACACACACACTATGTCCTATACCATCCTCTCCCTCATCTTTAGTATACATGCTTATATTCAAGTGTTCAACCAAACTATCATCCAAACTGCATAACCACTCTAATGTTGGTGGCGAGCGTCGAGCTACTAAGGATGTAGCATCAAGGTGCTATCGATGGGTATCATAGGGGTTGGTTTGATCATCGTGTTCTATTACGCCTGATCTTCATTTTACTGAATTTTCCATTACAACGTTGCTTCTACAAGCATTACGACACTGCTTTTTAGGCACTCTAGTGCTAGCTTATGGCATTGTAGTGTCGTACTCTCGATTTTTTTCGCTGAAAAATTCCTATTTCAGGCATTGAGGTGCCCCATTCATGGAATTGTGGCGCTATTCTTATGGTGTAAGGGTATTTTCTTCAAGCACTAGGGCTCTAGTCCTTACTTAGCTTAATTTCTTTCAAGTTTTAATTTTTCCCATGTATATTGCACATATGCACAAAATATGCCCCAAAAAGCACAAAACTAATTGAAAATTTGTAGGAAAAACATTACATTCCACATCACATTTTACATATATTGGCAAACTACTAGAGTTCTTAAAAGCCCATTAGATAAGTTCTAAGTGCATTTAGCTTGGCTTTTGGCAACTTTGGCTTAAGATGCTCATTTGGGTCTTATTAGATCAAGAGATCCATTTGCCCAAATATTGCAATTAGTTGTAATCATTATTTGGTTTAATTGATTTTAACACTTAATTAGGTTTGATTCATTTAACTTAATCAATTTTATTTGATTGCTCAACGGATCTTAGATTAGTTAATATTAGTCTAGACTAGGATTCACTCAAATATAGTTTTTAATTATTTATAAGTGTATTAAGTTAATTATGAATCAATTGTTTGAACAATAAGTTTTAGCTTAACCACTATTAGTTGACTTGGTCAAAATGGGTGGATCAAGTCATCTTGGCCCAACTTTTAGTAATGGGGTGTCTAAAGGGTTTTACGATGAGTCTGATAACCTTTTCTTGGATTTCAAGTTATAGGATTCAAAGGTCTTAAGAATGGCCTAGGAGTGCCTTGGGTCATAAATAAAAGTTTCATTTACTTTTAAGGCTTGATGACCTAACAGCGGTCAACGCAACTTCTTTTAGGTGAGTTATGGACCCCACCAAGTTCAACTTAAACGAAGAAAAGTTGATTGGTTTGATTTTAGGTTTAATTGTACTATAAGCTAGCCACTAAAAAGATTACTAAGAGAATTATAAAAGTCTCCTATACTAAGACTAGATTATATAGACTAAAAATGGACTAGAAGTAAAGTTGTATTAAACTCATTTAAAATGAGTCCAATAGCTACCTTATTATCACATCAAATCAAATGTGTATATAACAGTGCCCAAAGAAATTTCCTTTTGCTCCTTATCGAATTTTTTGTGCAGGCTCAAGTTAGTACTTTCTAATTTTGCCATCCTTCATTAACTTGTTGATAAACGCGTACTATCACTGATGATGCTCTTCTAACACAAATAAAAAAAAAAAATGTTACAAACACAAGTTATTCCATATACTTACTTCCTACTTTCTATAGCCGTTACTAACGTTCACTTATTATGCTTCTTATAAATTAATATTTATGTAGTGTTTTGTATAATTATAATTTTATGTGTTAGTTTAATCAAGTGAAAGGTTGTCACTCAATAACTAACATATATTACCATAAAAAAAAAGAAAAAAAACTAACATATGTCATCAAATCATTTTTGTCTTTTTTTGCACGTATAGATCATGTTTAGAATATTTACTTGTCATTTCATTTACTTTGCGTAGATTGATTTGTGTAAAGGTTATGTTTAGAGTTGATTTCTTATGCTTGACAAGTCACTTAGTGTTTAACCTCATAACTAAACATTCACCTCCATATTACACATTATTGTACTATTGACGAGCTGCTTATATATCTGAAAAATAACTTCATGGAGAGAACAAAAATAAGCTAAATTTAAAGAAAATAGTTTATCCTTTAAATTTAAGCTCAAAATAAATCCCATATAAATCGCAGAGAGTTTTCAAAATAGAGTTGATTGTATGGCTTATAATTATTTATTATAGTTTATTAGTACATAATAATAGCTTAATTCTTATATTCTTGACATAACAACACTTGCTAACAACTGTTATTCCAAGAAAAAAATGAGGAATCGCAGAGGATTGATTGGTTACAGATTTGCCTTGGAAGAGCATTGATTTCTCCATGTAAACTATCTAGAGATGGTTTATGGTTGCCCTTAATGGCATATTACACACGAATAATACAACATTTCTGCTGATCGTAAATGTGGATGTAGTTCTATCAATTCGAACCACTAAATGAGACTTGGCTGTTCCTTATTGTTAGTTTGATGGGAGTTCATTTCTTAGCTATATTAACTTTTTGATTTGGCAACTATTACGTTACATTCTCATTATTATTTTTGTGGAAGATTTACATACATACCACTCAATTCTTATCTGTTTACATATCAAACACCTAAGCTTCAACTTTTACGTACGTGCCACCAACTTTTACGTACGTGCCACCGTAACTATACATGAAAGTGTGTTGTGCACTTTTTAATGTGATATTAAAGATTTGGGTGTTATAAATGTAAACAGATAAGTTTTGGTGATAGATATGTAAATACATAGGAATTCGGTTGTATGTATGAAATGTCAAAGATGAGTACAATGGATATCCTAATGGATGTACCATCGTTTGGATAGAAATAGTCATATTTTATTATCCGAAAATTTACATACATAGTGCCCATGCATTCACGTATCTCACACCAAACTTTCATTTTTACAAGCACAACACTCAAAACAACATTTTTTTAACAGTGAAATCCACATTCCCATACATAAGTAAAGTGTTGTGTTGGTAAAAATGAACGAATTGATGTGAGATACATAAATACATAAGAATTGGGTGCTATGTATGTAAAATTTCATTTATTATTTCATTAACTATGTAGATCAATGTCTCTAATTTGCATTCCCACAAAATATGCCTATAGAATATATTGTCAGTTCAGTCAACCAAACATCTTACACGGAGTGGATCAATGCTCCGTAAGTGGATGTTGTAACACCTAATAATGATTCAAATTGCTAGTCATTGCCAATGAATGGCTACATGCATGACTAAGTTTAAATCTACTTCGTTTGTGATTGATGATTCATAGATTTTAATACATAAACGGGCAATTGAGGAAATGGAATGTTGTGCAACAGTTCATATATTTTACACATCACATGTTGGTCTTAATATTGGTACCTTAGTCTATAATAATAAAAATACAAGTATAAGAAAGAATACTACAATTAAGCGTAGATATTAAGAAGGGTGAAGATATATATAGCGTTTGGAGTCTAGTGGATTAAGAACATGAATTTAAATTTGTGGACTCTTTTGAGAAGTATGCACTAAGATACATGAATAGATAATTTTAGAAGTGATCTTACTTTTTTGTATTTCAACTAGGGATATGAATTGTATACAAGTTTAATAGATTTGGTTTATTTGTGCTCTTTTATGTTAGTATGTATTTTAGAAATATCATCAACCAACTCATTGTACTTTTATTTATACAATTATAACTTGTAACATTAAGGCTTGGTTTGAAGGGGTTTCCCTGAACGGGCGAAGCCCCTTCCAAAGTGCAGAACGACAATGAGGATCTCCATTCCGAAAAGCTAATTTTTTTTTCACGTTTGTTCTCTTGAACGGTTCTAAGATGTGCCGAAATCGGATGATCAACACACATAAATTTTCCCTACGCGGCTTTTCGTGCGATTGAACAGAGCAGGGGAATTGACATAGGCTAGATGTTTCAATTACTTTTTATCTCTGATTTTCCTATTATGTAAGCTATAAAAAAATATTTTTTATTTGTCTCCTCTTATTTTTATAAGTTCTTATCTTAATATTATGTTCGTTATATGCAATTTTATGGTCTATATGCGCATATAAAATTTTTTGGAGGGCATGGCTATGGATGGGGTTCTCGATAGCCAGGAAAAAGCCACCCTTTCTCTTTAATCGGAGGCAATGCCAATCAACCTCTCTCTAGAGGTGGGGAATAGTCGGATCATCCCCCTCTTATGTGGGAAGAATAACTTAAAAATAGACAATCTCTCTTTTTAATAAATATTTAAATTTATTTCAATAAATAATATAATATTAAATTCATAATAATATAAATTTTCAAAAAATCTTTTTGATCATATGAGAATAAGGGGCTTAGCAAAGAATGTCAAGGTTGCATGCCTTCACACATCTTCCTATATTGTTATTGATTATATTATTGGCAAATTGTCTCAAGAGGTCATCATGAAGCATTCAACAAGTTCTATTATCTTTCATATATATTGTATGATGACATTATTTTATTTATCTAGTATATTAATTAATACAGCTTTTAAGAAGATCCATCTTATCATATAATTTGTATACCCAATTATGCCAATGTACATAAATAAGAGGCTTTTTGGGGATACAACATACAGATCAACAAACCTTTTGGGGTTCGAAGTTAGATATCCGCACTCATGCCATTTTCAATATGGGCCCACTAGCGAAGTGGTTGAACTAAGCCAACTAGCCGAGATGGTCTAGTTGAGCCCACTAACCGAAGTGATTGATCTAGTTTGAGGCAAACCTGCTACTCCAGAAGTTCATCTACATACAAAAACTTGTGTTCATCCTTATTTAAAGCGTCATGTGGCGTCTATATCATAATTTTTTCATCAAGTCACTGTAGACATGCAGAATATTATATGGAATATAATTTTGCAATTCTTTTATTTCCCCTTATATAAGAGGGGAGAAAAGAGAATGCTCTCTCATTCTCTCTTGAAAAAGGCTTTTTTCAAATAAATTAGAATTTTCTCATTGAACAATTTTCTTCGTCCTTAGAGACTCAAGAGAGAAACCAGAAATTCGAGCTCTAGCAACACCCCCACCACCTTCTTCCATACCATTCTTTGATACGCATGATCTCTACCGAATTGTACACGCTCGCGAACTATACATGATCCTACGTCTTAAAAGGAGTAAACAATATCTTATGTCTTACGTATTATAATATAAGGAACTGAAGTGAGCTTTACCATCCACTATGCTATTTAAAGGAAATCATAATTAGAAAATAAGTTATAAATACACATTAACTTTCATTTCTTTGTGTTCGCTATTAGTATCTCACCAAAGAAAAGAATTAACTATTGTTCTCTTGTTAGTAGCTGAAATATTAATATATGTTAATTAGTACATATTCAATTTGATAAATGAAAAGTTTGAAGAAACTATGATATCTAAATATAAGCTGAAGAGTGCTACTCAACATTAATTTGTTCCGTAGGTTTGGATGTCTTCCACCAAGGGCCTATACAAAGTTGGTTTAGGACTCTAATAATAATCTTAAATATAGAAGTTAGTATCTATCCACATCACAAAGATCTAGAGTGAGATACAACAATAAGACATAAGATATTTTATGTGGTGCGCAATAGGAATTAAAGGGCAAGATATTGATTAGCAGGATTAATTTTTCTTAAAAATTTTTGAAAAACATACATTCTAATAAAGATGTTAATGATCATAACTAATGGACTTGCTACGATTAACAAATTTATTACATAAATATACTTGAGTTTCAAATGCATTCGCTCTTATATTATTGCGATTGTAGTTCTGATATTAGTATTTTATGAATATTATATTTTTTCCCCCACTATGTTGCGAACAATTGGCTGATAATATGCAAATTATAAAACAAATTTCAACAAGCATAAATTGAAAAAAATTTACATACGGCATCCAGAGTTCAATTGTTGGATGCCACGTGTCAAATGCCCCCCCTGCTTTCAACAATGTATTGCGGTGGGCCCACTTGATACGTGGCGCCTCACCATTAGACTTCAAATGCAAATAATGTCTGGAGTCCGTATGTAATAATTTTTTGCATAATTCACAATAGTGTGTGATCAACACCTGTCGCAATACCTTTATGTTTAAAATTATTATTGCTCGCAAAAATGACATTTAGAGATGGTGCTTTTTTTTAATTAACTCTTTGCGATGAGCATAGAGCAAATATGCAAGACAATAGTTGCAATTTTGCATACAAAATTAATTAATATGCATCCAATTTAGTTCTCTCTACTCTCCACATGCAATTCCTTTAATACATCACAAGCATAAGGATTAAACAAGAAAAAGGTAATTTATTTTTTCGGATTGATGGGCCAACAATCAATACAATTATTATGTAAAAGTTGATTTGCACCGATCACCAGACAGTACTGAGTGGATAATGACAGAGAGAAACCTAAACGTATGCGGTCCCAATCTGCAATTCAAATTCATATATGGTCCAATCAATGTTTGTTCGGATGCCTGTCGGTGCCCTCCTATGCCATGCAGTGGTGGTGCAAAAACTTATTTGACCTTGTATCAATAAACCGTAGCAGAAATAGTTGCACCGTTACATGAAAAAAAATGAATGAACTCTCATTCACATGCCACTCTTTAAAATGGTTATCAATCCCCTCTAAAATAGAAGTAATTAAACGTCGTTAAATAACTTATAATATGAAATCAAAAGGTCCCGAGGAAAATTTTCACTATATAATACCCCATGCTTACAAAGGATGGACGCAAAGGAACCTATGCCAATACACTAATGGATGAACATCCACTAATTAATGCAAATGTTTAACGATGAGTAACGTTAATAACCTTCATATTATGCTATTTTATTTTTTTAAAATTTTGATATATATGATGCGTGCTAGAAAATTCGCGGCAGTAGAGTAATGGATTATCGTCTTAGCGTTGTACGAAAATTTAGCACACAAATGGATGAATGAAAAAAAAGGGGTGCAACATAAATTTTTATATGGAAAACTCGTAAAGAGAAAAACCACGGGACTTGACCCAGTAGCGAAAATCCACTACTGATTGATGATTACAGAACTCCCTCGTCCCATAGATGGGAAAAAGTAATTATATCTTTCAGATTTTAATGTCGACTGACAACGTCTAATTAGTAGTGATCGATGGTGGCTGGCGATGCTCATCGGCTACTGGCGGTGATGCTGAGCTGCAGTTTCTCCACAAGTCCTCGGGCTCTCTCTATAGGCTTAAGCTCCCCTCGTGTGAAAGGTGAGGGATAAATTTATAGTTTTCTGGGTGCAATTAATGCATCAAGCTGAACCATTTCGATCGGACGATCCAGATAATTTCTTTCAATCATACGATGTTTAATAGACATTTGAGTGCCTTATTTGAGTGCCTTAACTAACGATGTCCGAATTGAGTGATCTTGGGCTCGTTGGATTCTTCTTATTGAGACGTTTGATTTGAGTGTAGGCTTGCTAGTGTCGTCATCTGTTTCACCCTCCAAATGCGTCTGGAAATCTTCCAAGAGTGGTTTAAGGATTTGATCTGGGCATGATTTGACTCAAATTGGACTGACTTTGATATCATTAGGTTTCACTCAACAAGTCGGTCAGTTTAACTATAAGTCTGTTGAAATCGGAGACCTGAATAATTTTTTATCAAGATTTGAACATTCTTTGCTTAAAATATTGTAACAAAATTTATGCCATGCCTCAAAATTCGTGTTGAATGATGAATATTTATTGGTGGCGTAAGACTTTTTCTTATATGTAAAATATTAATTTTATAAATAAAAATACTATATTGATTTATTTACTTCCATTCCATCAATTAAATTAATGCGAAATAAAACTTTTTTTGGGGGAACTCGACGGCCACTTCCCCTTCTAAGTCTTCTAATCATATTTGTAAATTTTTATAAATTTTGCTTTCTGTTCAAATTCATAGTGTAAGGATAAAAAAATAATAGCATAAGTTTTAAGTAAAGTAACAAATTAAATAAATAAATGATGGCGCCATTCTCCTGTATTGGAGGAGGATATAATACTTTAAGGGACAAATGAAGACCCAATCATTGAGGCATACGTCATAATTCAAGGACCTCTCTTGATTTAATCGTAAAACTGTGTCACATTCATATGTAACACTATTGTAAATCTAACCTGTGATATCTAGAACGCCTTTTTTATGGCTGAATTTTTAATGTTTTAGACACAACTCGTAGTGTAGCATTATTTAAGGTAACTCCATATGACATGTGTCATCCTTTTCTGTCACCAAGCCTGGTTAACTTCTTCTCTTTGTAAGAAATTGAGGTACAATAAATCCGGATTAAGCTTCCATAGTTTGACTGAGGACAGATTCTTTTTTTTGGTCTCAACAACAGTGAGATTTCTTAACTGTTTCAGAAGTGGAAAACTGTTGAACCTTTTTTTTACTGTTGTAAAAAATATATTAGAGCAGTAGAATTCAATCTTAAATTTATTATGTTTGTATAATTTAAGGATTGTATTTTGGTGGGTTTCTGTTGGCTCTAATATTTTCGGTTTGTTCTGTTGTTCTATGCTAAAAGCATGATAACATGAATCTTGAGAAAATTTGAAAAGACAAAGGCAGCGTGGTCAGAAGGGATCCACCAACGATTAAAGAGCATATTACCTAAGCCAGGAGCGTCCATCGGCTCAGTGCCGTCAAGGTAGAGTCCAAAGATGACAGACATACTACATAAGTCGATCGGCCAACAAGGCTGACTGGCCTAAGATTTAGTTAACCATCAAGCATTTCGAGCGGTCTCCCACTGACCGAAAAATTATCAGCAGCAAATGGCCTATTAGTAGGAAGAGCAAAGTCCAATATTGATCCCGATTTTATATGACAGTACGATGTATGCGGTTATAATCTTAATTTTTCCTTACTTATATTGCTTACTTTGCAGCGATGCCAAAAATTTGACTTCGAAGCAAATAAGAGTACAATTTTTTTATTTAAATATGAGATACTACGCAAGTATACGTATCGTTATCAAGTAATATAATATTTTTTGATTAAGCCCCAAATATCGAACACAGAGAGAAATTTAATCTTTTAATAAGTCAAAAGAAGTTAGATAACAAATTCTACTTTTGCAAAATATTCATACTCAAACTATAGATGCAATAATATGAATGAAAGTTCGATTCTTTTTAGAAATTTTTGATTTTTGAAAAAAAAGTAAATACATAACTAAATTTAACTAGATATTTGTAAGATAAGACAATACAAATAAAATATATTTTTTCTTATGTTGGCACTAAAAAGTTGAGGAGTTGCCCATAAGAAGTTGTCGGTCACCGGAATAAAAATCTCGTCGTCTGCTTCGGAAGAACTTTTGTAATTTACATATATATTTAAGTTTGGAAAAATAGGAAATCAAACTGACCCCATATTTTCATAGTTTAAATTAAAGAGTGTTGTACCTCAAACCCTGTATCTATCCCGAAGGATAAACACAAGATTTGAGGATGAGACTCAATCAATTAAACTAAAAAATGTATGACGTCTGTTTGGTCTGCGAAACCATTTTGTTTGTCGACAATTTCCCCTATTTAATATGAAGAATTAAATAAGGTTTATATTAAGCTCGGTTCGGAAAAGCTTCGTATAAGGGCAAGCCCCTATAGTTAATTACATCTTAAATGATTGAAGTCACTTAAGAAAACTCTCGATAAAAATCAGGAAATATTATCTTCAAGAATTTCAAAAGGATAGGTTCAACGAGATCGGACGAACGAAGAGGTATGAAAAGGGATTGGTTCAAATTTGGAACATTTTGTTTTGGAATCCAAAGGAAGAAGAACTAGGGGTGTCATAGATCCAGAGGAGAACCTCAGTGATTTCCTAGTCTATCTTATTTTTGGCTTCAGTTTTGAGGAGAAATTATTTAAGTGTTTCATCCTACAAATTTTATTTGTCATCCTACAAATTTTATTTGTAAATTTTATTTGTTTAGGGCTTACATTCGTGTTAAACGATCACACAAATAGCCTGAAATATGTGAGGATTTAGTTCGTGACGAACGATGACCTCAGAATCCTAAGACGAGTTAGGGCTCATATTGTACAGCAGAGCTATACATAGGCCTAAAGATAGGGTGAGGATTTATGTTGCATAAGCAGACTATTTCGATGTCCTATGGCTTGGTTATTTAAATCTAAGGAAGGAATGGTTTAGCTGAGGAAGACAAGTTTTACTGTTGAAGATGGTCGTGCTGTCCACCATGCTAGCTCCAAACTCCTTACCGTGACGAGTTTAAGTATTCTAGGGTGTCAAGTATGATGTCAAATCTGGTGACCCTATGGTTGAAGTTTTTTAAATTTTATGGTGCATGTTAAAATTGATTAGAGCGACACCGGTTAGGATCCTACGGTTCCCTCGTTCCGGCCCCACTATTTTCTATTGGATTCACCTAGTCCAAAACGAATTTATTAAATCCAACTTAATGAGTTCCATAATTTCATTTAGACCGTGGGAAGTCTCGTTAGCAACCGTAGGTTACCTCCTCCGAGGGGTTCCCGATCATCCGAAAGAGGTGTCTTAATTTAGTTGTAGTTGTTGTTTTGTGTGATGTTTGTAATTAAATTTCGAGTTGTTTTATATTTTGAATGTTGTGGGGGTGAATTTTATCTTGGTTGATTTTAGTTTTAGTTTTGGTTTTGGTTTTATGTCTATCCTGATAGTTTTAGTTTTCATGCAGGGTGACATCATTATTTAGCAAGCAAGTTTGTTTTTTGCAAACATGAAAGCAAGTAAAGTACAAGAAAGAAGGTACTGTAAACTATAAAAAGTGTACCTGACAAGTCTTCTCGTTCCACCACCTGAAACTTAAACACATGTGATGGCATTTTATATGAAGCAGGAAAGTAAAGATTTAGTGACCTACCTATCTTGGTGGGTCCTTATTAATTTAATTAAGGATGATTTTTGTTAAGCAAAACATATTAAGTTTAGTAGACCTCCGAGGTATCCAACAGGTTTAGAGGAAGAAGCAGGTTCATGCTTCCCTCTCACCGCCTGGTGAAAAGACTCGAGCTCGTTTAAACTTATTATGTTGCTTAATATATCCATCCTATAAAAATACTTTTAATGCTCAGTGAACATTGATATTTCACTTATCCCTATGAGTAAGATAATTATTACTTGTGATTTAATTTGTAAATTATGTGGGTGGTGACCTTTAAAAGGAAAAATTAATGTTATTAAAACACTTAGCCAATTTGAGTTTTATCTTGGGTTTGTGGTGTTCAAAGGTGTTAAATTTAGCTTTGTTCACTTTTTTAATCCTCATTTAATCAAATTTGATTTAACTTAGATCACCACTAAGCCCTTTAGACCTAGTTGGAAATCTTGGGTATTTCGAAAGAAGTTAATTTTTTTAATTTTTAAGTGATGATAATGATTCATTTTCAAAACACTTAAATGTCATTTGAACATCAAGTAGGGGTATTAAATTAGTGACTTATCAACTTCCAAAGTCCTAAGTCTAGAATCATTTAATCGACTAGACTTCCAAATTTTAATAATTTAGGGAGAGTACAAATTCATCCTTTAAAAAATGAGATTGGTTTCTACAAATTATTTCTTTGTATTTAAATCATCCAAATATTTTTATTAGGATCAAAGATTACCCATTTCCCTTTTTAACTTAAGCCTAAATGTTAATTAAGGCTAAATTTCTAAAATTACATTTTTTGCCCCTAAGGCCCTATCACTTCATAATTTATCAAATTTAATCCAAATGACTTTGGAATTTTTATCCCACCTCACTCATGGGTCAATTAAGACATCAGAGGAGAAATTTGATTTTTCAAAATTTAATTTAATTTACATATTTATTTTCATGTAGAATTTTTTAAAGAAAATTCCATAACTTGACCAAGACAAAACCTAATCCCTTGAAATTTTTACTGGAGGTAGAATTAGACCAAAGAATTATTTGGACAAAATTTCATGATTTATTAATTTTTATTTGAATTATTAAAATTATTTCAATTTATGGAGTGTTTATTAATTATAAAATATTTTAAATGTGGAAAATTAAGTTTTATATTCTTAAAAAATATCCCTAAGGTCAAATAACCCAAAGAAGCACATTTTACATTTTTCTAGTTTTTCTTTGATTTATTGGTATTATTTTAGTGAAATTTTATTTTTATCCTTTAAAAAATATTTTTAAGTTTCAAAATTCAATATCTTTACTTAGAAAATCAGAAAAAATATTCCAATTGTTTCTAAGTGCTTAAAAATCAATTTAGAACATTTTCATAAATTTAATTATTTTTGTGATTTTGATCATTTTATTACTTATTTAAATATTAAAGATAGGTTTGAAAATGTAATTATTATTTTAATTTCAAATTTACTTTTAGAAAATTCCTCTGACCACAAAGGACTCCAAAAACTATTTTTTATAATTTTTTTGAGTTATATTTAAATTAAAAAAAATCATTTTAGTGTCAAAAAAATCATTTAACTTGAAAAATCAATTTGAGTTATTAAATGAGCTCCAAACATTTTGAAATTTTTATGGGGCGTTCTTTGAACTTTGAAGCTTAGTGGTGATTAAAAAGTAAGCCATTTATATGTTTGTGTTTCCCAAGATTAATTTTCTTTGTATTTTAAGGCTGGTGGAAATTAAGTGCATTCTTAATGACTTAACCCATGAAATATTTTTTAAAGGGTTCTCTAGTCACTTCAAACCTTCCAAAATTTTCTTGGAATTTTATAAGAAACATGCTAATTATTATGATTAATTTATAAAATAATAGACAATTTTGAAAAACATGGCTCTCTGTCTAGGGATGTACTTTGACTTTGGAAAAATCAGAGAATGTTCCCTAAGACATAGGCAACAACATGCCAATATTTCAAGCCATGGTGAAACTTCTATATGTACGGAGAATCAAAAGACTCAACATAATGCTTAATTAATTAAAAATAAAACATGCATCAAATGGACTTCAAATTATTTTCACATATTTTCACATTAATGGACTTCAAATTATTTTCACATTGTTTTCCTCTATTCACTGAGCAAGTGAGTATTTTTATTTTATTTTTGTGATTTTTCTACACCATTAAAGTAATTTTTGAAGTTAGGACTATTTAAATAAATAGGAAAATCCCTATTTTTCTTTTTAAACAGCGCGGCGCCACCTCATCCTAGGCCTCTCCGAAGCTCCACGCGGCACGCTCCCGTTTGATGCCGCCATCCATGCCAGTAGCCACGCGTCTCGCCTTTTTGAACCGTGCTCCCATCCGGTGCAATCAGAGCCCTCCGTTTGATACAGGCACGATCTAACGACGCTCCGTCATTGTCCCCGATGGTCTAAACTGTTTCGCATGGAGTTATGATGAAATGTCAGGACTGTCAGCAAAAATTGCAGTTCATAAACTTGGGGTGGACAAAGATATGACCCCAGTAAACCAAGCCCCAAGAAGAATGTGCCTAGAAATATAGCAACAAGTCATTGCCAAGGTGAACAATTTAAGAGACGCTAATTTGTAAGAGAAGAGCAATACCCCACGTGGTTAGCTAACATTGTACCTATTAAGAAGAAAATGAACAAATTTGTGTATGTGCGACTTCTGGGATCTAAAAAAAGCTTTTCCAAATGATGAATTTCCACTGTCAATACAAGAAATGATGATGGATATCGCTTCAATACATGAAATTTTCTCCTTCATGGACGGATCGTCAGTGTACAACCAAATTAAGATGTCTCCTGAGGACACAACACATACATCATTCTGAACGCCGATTGAAATTTTCTGCTACAAAATGATGTCATTTGGATTAAAGAATGCTGGAGCAACATATCAACGAGCTATGATGAAGATTTTTGATGATCTCATTCACAACCAAGTGGAATGCTATGTGGATGATTTGGTCATCAAGAGTAAATAGAAAATAGACCATTTGTAGATTTGAGGATCGTGTTTGAACGATTATGATAGTACAATCTTAAGATGAATCCCTTAAAGTGCGCCTTTAGCATTACCCCTGAGAAATTTCTAAGATTTGTTCTCCGTCATCGGGGGATTGAGATCGACCCGGATAAGATTAAAGCTATCTTGGAAATGCCTCCTCCCAAAACCTTGAAACAACTACGTTCCTTCCAAGAGAAGTTGGCCAAGACTTCCAAGAGAAGTTGGCATATCTGAGACGCTTTATTTATAATCTCTCAGGTGGGGGTTAGCCCTTCTCGACATTAGTTAAAAAGGAAGTCAAATTCATTTGGGAAGAAAAATGCTAGCGGGCTTTCGAAGACGTTAAGCAATATTTAATGACACCTCCTGTTCTGATAGCCCCTATCATAAGAAAACATTTAATACTTTAAATTGCGGCCTTAGATGACTCTCTTAGAGACCTCTTAGCCCAAGTCAATGACGAGGGTAAGGAAAACACACTCTACTACTTAAGTCATCATCTAATATCGACGAAGATAAGGTATCCGCTAATTGAGAAGCATTTACTAGCTTTAATTTTCACTGCCCAAAAGCATAGGCATCATATGCTTTCTCATAAAATTGCCCTAATTTCAAAAGTTAATCTTTTGTAATATTTGATGACCCGACCAAAACTCTCTGGATGCCTAGCATGATGATCAATGATTTTGTTGCAATTTGATATAACTTTCATCCCCCTCTATGCTATTAAGGGACAAATTTTAGCAGATTTTCTCGTTGCACACCTACTGCCAGTTGGGTCCCCTCTTAATAATGAGTTACCGGATGAGCAAGTATTACAGATGGAATTCTCCAATGCGCAACGCTGGGAGGTGTACTTCGACAGGGCTTCGTCGGCCAGAAAAGACAAAGGATCAGACACAATTATACCAGGCAAAGGCAAAGTAGGGAAAGTAGGGATTGGTTTGATCTTTATCACGCCAAATAAGGGTATGCTGAGGTTCTCATACCATCTGACAAAGCCGTATACAAACAATAAAGTAGAGTATGAATCCTTAATCACCGGATTGGAGTTGGCAATCTCGATGGATATAATGAATATTTCCATCTATGGCGACTCTCAACTTATCATCCAGCAAGTCGCCGGAATGTATAAGATTTTGAAGCCAAGGTTAGCAGAATACCATCAGTACGTGATGAAGCTATTGGAGCAGATCCTCAATGTAACTTTCTACCGCATTCCTCTGGGAGATAATGCCTATGCTGACGCTCTATCAAAACTTGCAAAAGAGTTAGCATGTCCCCCAAAGGATTCCATTGACATCACAATACAAGGAAGACGGGTTTTATCTCGAATCAACCTCGAAAATTTACATAAGCTTGGAAAAGAAGAAGAAATGATGATTGTGGTGGATGATACCAACAAAGACTGCCGTAAGCCATTAATAGAATATTTGCAAACTAGAAAGCTGTCAAAAGACAAGTCAGCAACATACCACATCACAAGAAAGGCTATGTCATGCGCTTTAGTAGGCAATGTCCTCTACAAATGATCATTCGACCAGATGTGGTTGCAATGTCTAAGCAAAACAGAAGCTCAAAATATTGTCGAAGAGGTACATGTTGGATTGTGTGGCGCTCACAAGCCAGTGCCGAAGATGAAATCGAAAATTGAGCAACTTGGATATTATAGGGCAACGATGAAGTCCAACTACATGGATAAAGCCAAGAGATGTCACCAATGTCAAGTGCATGGGGTGGTCTTGCACCAATCTCCGAATGTGCTACACCCAATCGTCGCCTTGTGGCCATGCAAGTGTTGGGGCACAGGCATAATAGGTTCGATAGACCCTCTATCCTCTAAAGGACACAGATTTATACTCGCCGCTACGGATTACTTTTCTAAATGTGCATAGGCAGTATTGTTACGAGAGGTTACAACACAACACATCCTTCAGTTTTTCAAAGGCCAAGTCGTCTACCATTTCAGAGTTCCACGCAAAATAACTTTTGATAATGAGACAGCCTTTAAAAGAATAAAAATCAACAATTTCATCAAATGAGACGGGATAGATTGAAGGTACTCTACAATTTACTATCCCAGGGCGAATGGCTTAACTGAAGCCTTCAACAAGACACTAGTCTAGATTTTAAAGAAGACACTGGATAAAAATAAAAGAGATTAACATAATAGATTGCTAGAAGATTTGTGAGCTTGCCAGACAACGTTCAGGACTCCCACTCAGTGTACACCCTACATACACGTGTACGAATCCAATGTCGTACTACCGCTAGAAGTCCAGCGCTGTCTCTCAGAGTCGTTGTCATCAATCAGCTTACAATAGAAGAAAGTGCAAAACTCAGTCTTGAGGAATTGGAAAGTCTTGAAGGCAAACAACTAGAAGCACAACAGCATTTGGAACTTTACCAAGTGAAAATGATACAAGCTCATGACAAATTGGTCCCCAAGAACATTCAAAATTGGTGATCTCGTACTTATGTTCAAAAGGCCTATTCTTGCACGTTGTAAGATAGGTGGGAAATTCGAACCAACCTGGGAAGGATCATTTGTCGTAGAAAAGGTCTACATGGGAGGAGCCTACCAACTAGTGGATTTTTAGGGAGAAAGACCCATGTTGTCGATCAACGGATGATACTTGAAGACATACTATGCAACTTGACATTGCCTGGATTGAAATTTTGAAATTTTGATTATTCTGGAGTTATTTATTTGGCCAAACGTCTACGACCGGGTCCAAAATTTTTTATAATAAAATTAACCTCAATAAAATGAAAATTTTGAAGTTACATGCTTTGTTTTTCTTCTTTCTACTTTTAAGTTTGATATTTTACTAGATTAAGCAAAATATAAATAAATTTAAGTATTTTACTAGATTAAGCAAAATATAAATAAATGATTTTCTCACCAATATAACATAAAATTTTGTTTAATAAACACTTTGTTTTGTTCTTCTTCTTACTAAATTTCAACATGCTGATGTTTTTTTTTGTCGTCTGAAAAGAGAATGCCAGGACAGAGGCTGATTTTGCTTTTAAAGATGGTTGGAACCTCACACTTAACGAAGAAAGGGCACCGCTGGGTGGCACCATAGACTTCAACATGGACTTCAGTCAAGTTGACATGGACTATGAGGGTCCCCTGATGGATGTGGTTAGTCGTTAGGAAAAATAAGGACTACCATCACTGATAAAGATCAATACGAGGGAAAATTCCTCACTAAAGGGAAAATTTATGATAATACAACAAGACCCGATGGAGGGGACTAGTCGCCTGCCGTCTATGATAAGTACACTAGCCGGAGGCCTAGTCACTGCTAATGATGAAAGACTGCCAAATGCACCGCTACAAAGAACTCAATGCAAAAATGACAATCGTCGAAAACATAGATCTTTCCTGCACGAAGAATGAAGATGTGAGAAGGAGACAGAAAACTTGCTTACCCCTACTCCTGAGGGGAAAATCTATGATCCAAGCATGAGAGAGACCTCTTCCAGCTTGCCTACCACAGAGGATGAGTCTGAGTTCGCTATAGAGCCATAGATACCAGGAGCTTCAGACGATCTTTGTACAGGTTGACCGATGTGCAATGCTGAGATTCCTACATAGTCATAAGCTATAGGGGAATTTGTGGAATGCTCAGACTGCAACGTCTTCCACCTAGAGTGTTACAGTATTTTGGAGGAGTATGCATCCACCGATGATAGATTTCAGAGCACTGATCACCTGATGGAGGAGTCATATATTCTGCTGGAGACAGAGCTAGCACCAACTTGGATTCCCGCTGATATTGAAATGAGGGAGCGCCCTCGACAGCCGCTGATCATCACCACGGCAGAATACTATAAGATGAGTATAGTAAAAAAAAGGAGTTTGAATTCAATGAAGAAGTTCAAGGAAGATTCATCAATATACTAGAAGGCTTGGAGCTGTACACCAGAGTCTTCTCCGAAAGAGACAAAATAAGTATTCTCGACTGCATCTTTGATCTAAGAGACGAGGTTCAAGCAGGCCTTCTAATGGAAACAACCTATTCTGAGCCACGTAAATGGATGCGTGGAAAGGGAAGGATTACCATACAATGTGGTTGTTGTTACAACTTCATTAAGGATAGACAAGAAAATTACCCAAGGATTTTGAGACATGATGAGGTGGACCTGCTACCTCTCATGATAAAATGGATGATCAAGAGAATGGTCTGATGGAGCATACTTTCAGCTGACTGTATTCTAAATAACTATATCATCAATATATACAATGAAGGCGACTGCATCCCCCCACATATAGACCATCATGATTTTGTGAGACCTTTTTGCACTGTCTCTTTCATGGTCTCTTTCATGAGCAGAAGCAACATTTTATTCGGGAAAGAAATAGATGTCATTAGCCCCGGTGAGTTCAAAGGATCCATGAAGATTCTGCTGCCAGCGGGTTCAGTGTTGGCTCTTAAAGGAAATGGAGCAGACATCTCCAAACACTGCATTCTAGAGGTATGACATCGCAGGGTGTCTGTAACTTTCCAAAGAATGGATGACAACAAAATGCCATATGAATTCCAACCAGATCCGGAACTAGAAGAGTTACAGCCTTATGAGCTATGAGAGTGTTGCACCTCTAAGCACATGTAATGAGAACTCTTGTCCTGGAAGCGTGGCTTAGTAGGTCAACTCGATCAGGAACTCACTCCACCAAAGATGGACACTCAGGAGATACCTTTTTGTAATGCATTTTGACACAACAAATATGATGACATATGTATTATATATGCTCAGCTTCTGATATGTACCTAGCATGAGATATTTTCAGATGTACTTTGATTTGTTCGACATATTATACCTTTTAAGGCTTTGGCCTGTATTCAATCTGTAAAACTTGTTGAAGTAGATTAATGAAATCTCCTTCAGAATTTTGTCTGTTTGCTCAATTCTTCCGAGCAGTGGATAAAAGCCATAGAACCATAGGTTGGTTCCAAACTACAATGAACGAAGAACAAAAAAATAAAAACTTGATAATAATAAAATTCAAACAAAATAACTTTTTAAAAAATCAACCAACAAAAAAAAATTGAATTTTGAAGATATATTCTGATAATTAAATATGATAAAATAATTAAATATGATAAATATGATAAAATAACAAGAAAAGAAAATAAATCTATTGAGTTGATTCTCTTGATTTTGAGGTCTCTTACTCTTTGCTCGCGCAACGTGACTATCCTTGTCCGCACTAATTCTCTTCACAATCCCAACAGAATTTAATATTATGCACAAAACCTTATACAATTTCACATATCTTCCTCACCAATGTCAACCTTTTCACATGACAGACATTTATTAGTTCAACACCATAAACTTTCTGCACTACATTCGAGTCATTCTCAGTGCCAGTACCAAAATGCTATTTTCCTTTCCACAACCTCCTGGGTTGGATATAGACCACGGAGCTTTCCATCCCAATATAGTGATAGCTCTTTGTCACCATTTTGGTCGAATGTGAGGCATCGAGCATTCCTTCCTAATGGAACACACATCTTCAAGATAGGTGATAGGTGTCAAGATAGGTGTAAGACTCCCTTGAATGGAACACAACAACCTATTCTCAACCTTTCGAGATTGGTATAAGACCCCCTTGAATGAGACACAACATCCAATTCTTTACACACATATTCTAGATAGATGTAAGACTCCTTTGAACGGAACACAACATCCTATTCTCAACCTTTCTAGATTGGTATAAGACCCCCTTGAATGGGCCACGACACCCAATTCTCTACACACATCTTCAAGATAAGTGTAAGCCTCTCATGAATAGAACACAACATTCCCTTCTCAACCTTTTGAGATTGGTATAAGACTCCCTTAAATGGGACACGACATCCAATTCTCTACACACATCTTTGAGATAGCTGTAAAACTCCCTTGAAAGGGAAACGACATCAAATTCTCTACACATCTTCGAGATAAGTGTAAGAATCCCTTGAACGGAACACAACATCCTATTCTCAACCTTTCGAGAGTGGTATAAGACCCCATTGAATGGGATACGACATCCAATTCTCTACACATATCTTTGAGATATGTGTAAGACTCCCTTGAACAGAACACAACATCCTATTCTCAACCTTTCGGGATTGGTATAAGACCCCCTTGAATGGGACACGACATCCAATTCTCTACACATATCTTTGAGATAGGTGTAAGACCCCCTTGAATGGAACACGACATCCTAGTCTCAATCTTCAAGGTCGGTACTTAAATTCCAACTCTCTTTTCAGGATTGTTACCTAAATTTTAATTCCGATCTTGGGGTCAACAGATAAATACTGATTCCCATCCTTTCAAAACATTTGAAAGTTGATAATTTCAAGCCCACTCTCCAATCCCCAGTGAGAGGTCCTACTCCTTGATTTCAATTGGATAAGCACTTGCTAATTCCCTAGCGGGAACAACTAGCACTCTAATTCTACACCCCTATATTTATTGATGACTTAAGAGTTTGTTTAAGAGTTTGTATTGGTTTTGTTGATCTTGACGGTCAACGCCAATACGTGCGGTGTGTTTGCCCAGCACACCACACATTTTGGGGGTCCATTTATTGACATCACTTTTTGTTGAGGTTTAGTTCTCCCTCTTTAGTAGCATAGGATCTAGCTATAGGACTTTCTCATTGACTATTCCTAGAAAACTAGAAAGGAACCCTCACCATTAGAAACTCTAAACTCCTCTTTGCTCAACTTGAAGTTCCACATATTGGTCCTAACCTCTAGCACATAGTAGGTGGGTCAACATGGGGGATCTCAAGGAGAGTCCCTATAGGATCGCTTGACCTTAGGGTTGACTCTGGGTGTTGGTAATCACTAACAATCCGTAAACCCAAAATTGTTGACTTTGATCCCTTAATCTTTTGGAAGACTCATGTAGATGGTCCCCTAGACCCATTGGCCCTAGGCTAGGTTTTAGCTAAGACCAATACATAGAGGACCCAAATGAGGATTTAATTGGTCCATAGCTCATACATGGTGGTTGGCACCCCAATTCTACCAAAATGTCCCACTTGGCCTTTTGCTCCTAAATCTACACAAATTACCTAAATGCCCTACAAACCCCAAATTTGGTCAAAATCCTCAAATTCAACCAAAATACCAAATTTGTTCAAAAATTATTAAAAACCATTTCAAAATGCCCAAATTGCCCAAATCCACCCAGAAATTCTAAAATTTAAATTCTAAAATGTCCAAAATACCCCAAAATTTGCCAAAATTACAAAAATACCCTTGACATCCCAACTTTCCCAAAACCTCCACAATCACTTCAAATGTCTCCAAAACCAATTTGGACCCTTCAATTGAACCCAATTTGGCCAATTTGATTGGTTGATAAGAATACTTATCACTTGAAGTCAAAATTTTATAATCACCATTTCACCAATCATGATTGTAAAAAGCTTAGTAGTAACTTAGGCCCAATGTCTAAACTCAATTGATCAGATTTAGAAGATAACATAATTGATGATTAATATTATTAAAAACTAGAAGCCTGACCTTAATTGTAGGCACCATAATCTTAAATAACCTAGACTTACCTTAGGGGCAACCACTCACATAAATTTTAAATCAAACATCAATTGACTAATCAAGTATCCTATCCTTGGGATGATTAAATTGTTAAATTTCACCAAGCAAGGGGGTAATCACACTCTAGCCTTGGATGATTAATGAAACAATATGATAAGTCTGAAATGAACTCAGAACACTTCAAGAGATCTTCAAAATGGTCCATGGTCATGTCTTGAGCATTTTTAAATCTATTGGACATTCTGAACGGCAAATTGGACTTGCCATATTTTATTCTAAAATTATCCACTAGGATCTTCCAAGGGCCAACAAAATCATAGCTTGGAGTTTGGTAGCTAAACCTTCATCTACTCTTGCAATTTAAATTCCTTGCAATATTATATACATGTCTTGCAAATACTTACCTTTCAAATGGTGGAACGAGAAGACTTGTCAGGTACGCTTTTATAGTTTATAGTATCGACTTTTCTTCTACTTTCCTCACTGTATTTTTATGCTTATAGAACTTGCATTTTAAACAACGATGTCACCTTGCAAGAAAACTAACATTGCTAGGATAGCTGTAAAACCAAATCCCAAAATTAAAATCAACCAAGATAAAATTCATCGCCACAATATTTAAAATATAAAACAACTCAAAATTTAATCACAAACATCACGAAACAACAATTGCAACTAAATTATGGCATATTTATCGAATGATCGAGAACTCCTCGGAGGAGGTAACCTACGATTGCTAACGAGGCTTCCCACGATCTAAATGAAAGTATGGAACTCATTGAGTTGAGTTTAGTAAATTCTAAGTGAATTAGTGAATTCAATAGAAAATAGTGGTACTGGAACGAGGGAACCGTAAGATCCTAACTGGTGTTGCTCTAATGAACTTTAATTTCCCCATAATATTTAAATGATCATAACCTTAGGGACATCATTTTTGACATTATAACCTGACACATTAGAAAACTTAAACTCATCATGGCGAGGATCTTGGAGCTAGCATTGTGGGCAGCATGGCCATCTTCAGTAGCAAGAGGATCTACAAAAGCATATCTTTTCTTAGAGTTAAATAACAAGCCATAGGATTTCGAGCTTGTTTGCTTAAGCAACATAAATCCTCAACTTATCTTTAGGCCTTTGTACAGTTCTGTTGTGCAACCTAAGCCCTAACTCATCTTAGGATTTTGAGGTTGTCATTCTTCCGCCCTAAACCCTCACATCTTCCAAACTATTTGTGTGATCTTTTCACACGAATGTAAGCTTTAAATAATAAAATTGACAGGATGAAATATTTAAATATTTCTCCTCTAAACTAAAGCCAAACCATAGGGTAGCATGAGAAGTCACTGAGGTTCTCCTCCGGATCCATGAAATCCCCTAGTTCTTCTTCCTTTGGACTCTAC
Organism: Phalaenopsis equestris; assembly: GCF_001263595.1. NCBI lineage: Eukaryota > Viridiplantae > Streptophyta > Magnoliopsida > Asparagales > Orchidaceae > Phalaenopsis > Phalaenopsis equestris. The sequence goes on from NW_018164523.1 coordinate 440,379, forward strand.
AACAAAATTTTTTAAATTTGAACCATTCCCCTTTCACACCCATTTGTTTGATCTTGTTGAAAAGTTTTATCTTCTTGACTTCTTTGAAGATAACATTTCCTGATTTTTATTGAGAGTTTTCTTAGGTGACTTCGGTTATCTAAGAAGTAATTAATGGCTTGCCCTTATAGGAAGCTTTTCCAAACCCAGCTTAATATAAATCCTATTTAATTTTTCATACTAAATAGGGGAACTTGTCGTCAAATAAAATGGTTTCGTAGACCAAACGGATGTCATATGTTTTTTAGTTTATTTGATCGAGCCTCATCCTCAAGTTTTGTGTTTATCCTTTGGGATAGATACAGGGTTTGAGGTATAGTGATCTTTCATTTAAACTATGAAAAATATGCGGCCAGTTTAATTTCATATTTTTATAAAATTATATATACATATATATGTAACTTAAATGTTCTTTCAAAGCGGGTGATGGGATTTTGATTCTGGTGATCGACAGCTTTCAACGGGCAACTCCTCCAACTCAAAATAGTGCCGACATGAATGTATTGAAGAAGTTTTGGTGCGCATGTTTAAGAAAAACTCTTGGGTTGAAGATGATTTGACGGATGAAATTCTTGACTGACCTTTTTACAACTTGTACGTGCACTACCAATCCATGGGAAACATTCAAAAAGATGAAAGTGAAGAAGGAAAGTGCAAAAAGATGAAAGTGAAGAAGATGTTTGAACTCATTTTAGTACAAAATTCATAGTTATAATTGCTTTTATATGTTATGTGTTTGTATTGGATTTAATTTATTATGGAATCTTATATGTGTTTTTTGTTAAATGTTTGAAATTTAGCCTTCACCGTTAGTTTGTTGGCTTAATTTCAATGTTAAATTAGATGTGTTGGCTTGAAAATTGTTAGTTTGTAATCGTTCAAATTTTACATATATTTGTGATTTTTTTGTTGTTTGTGAAATTATGTGTTATAAAATTATTTATTTATAAGTATGTGTTTAATTAAGTTAATTAGATGTTGACGTGGTGCGGTATGCAACACATTTTCAAAGAAAATTGAAATCTAAAAGATTTTGGTGTTGGCGCCTGAGGCGCTTGTTTCCCGAAAACGCCCAGACTCACTTAAAACCGTGAAATACATCCACTTAAAACCGCAAAATACCCATGTAAAACTCCATTTTTACTGCTTGGGTCGTCTCCTACCTCTAAACCAAGGCCGAAACTCAACCTAGGGCTTAACATTTGGTAAATTTTAGGAGATTTTAAAGCCTAAAAGTCTTGGATTTCATCTTCTCTTGGTAAGAGTTTCACTTTAAATTCAAAATTTTTTATTTTCACCATGGATTTATCCTATATTTTCGAAATCCAAAAATTAGAGAGTTTTTTTTAAGAAGTTTAAAGAGAGCCCATGGTGAAAAGCTTCTTACCAAATATTCCTACTTTTGGAGTTTGATTTACGATATTGTGAATTTATTTGGATTTTATTTAAATTTATATAGAAATTCCTATGGCTCCAAGAGTAAATAGAAGAAAGCCTACGGGAGATTTTGATTCAAGAAGTTTTTTTAATTTTAAAGCTCAACATAATTATAATACTTAAATGGGCTTGAGGAAGTTGATTCAAGAGCGAGCATTTTTAAATCCGAGAGGAGAGATCGAGAGGTTGATTATTTCTCGGAAGTAGGAAACTTTCTACTACTTCACCGCAGTAGCCATTGTTCCTGTGATTTGAGAATTCTGTGCCAATCTTCAGGTGACTATAGACGACCACATTTATGTTCGAGGTAAGCAAGCTCAATTTACTCAAAGAAGAATCAATGCACTTTATGTGCTGAGAAATGATTTTCCTTGTGAGTATGTTGCATTTGTGATGACTGATTCATCACTTGATGAAGTAATTTCCTATCTCACTAATGGAAGAGGAGAATGGAATGTTAAAAATAATCACAAAGTCAATTTCTCCACTTCCATGTTAAATCTTAAATCTAATGCATGACATTACTTCATCTCTGTAAAGTTGCTTTTAACTAATAATCAGAGCAAAGTAACTAAGGAAAGAGCAGCGCTGAATTTATGCATTCAATAAATGAAAGCAATTAATATTGGTGCTTTTAATGTGCACAATTCTCAGAGAATTGCTAGAAATGGGATAGCTAGTAGCTTGGGATATCCAACCCTAATTTTCCCTTTAGGTGAACAATCAGGAGTAGAATTTAGTAGAAATGAAGAAATGTTGCAACCACTGAAACCCATTAGAAAACCCACTGTGCATAAATTTAAATCATTTGTTGGATCTAGGAGTAGAAGTAGTGATAGACCCTCCACATCAGCTGTAGGACCATCTAATTCTAGTTCTGTTTCACTTGAAAATATTATGGAACATTTAATGAATCAACAATCAGATCTTATAGCAATGCAAACAGAATAAGTGGTATAGAAGCCAAAAATGCCTACAATGATGAATAAAAGTAGAAAATGTTACAACACGACATCGCATTTGAAGAGGTGATGATTAGGTTTTTGAGGGGTGATCATACTATAGAGTTTCCTACATGCCCCAGCTTAAGGCCTTATGTGCAAGAAGAAAAAGAAAATGAAGAGTAAAATTTATTTGGGTTTTATTTGTTTTTATGTGTTATTATTTGTTTTGTTTTATTTTTTATGGTATGAGTTAGAACAATTTATGTGTTTGGTTTGTGGACCTATTGAACTGATATATGTAATATTAAATTGTTGATTTTTAGTTTTTAGCATTTTTAGTTGCTTTAGTTTACTGTTTATGTCTTTAACATATCTTTTCTTAGCAAGTCCTTTGATATATTATGTATTTTAATGCTTTAAAGCTTGTAGTTCTTAAGTTAGCACCTGCAAAATATCAAGAGCCAAGTTTCATATTCAGAATCCTCTACGGGTTAGTTTTATCTTTTGTGCATTGATTATTTTCTTTCATCTGCAAACTTTTTGTACCACATGCTTTACTTATTATTTAAAAATTTAACTTTGGGGGAAAGAAAATTTTCTTTAAAATAAGTGAACTAAATTTTATTTTTCCTCAATTAACTATACTTTTAAAATTAATTTAACATGACCATAGATATTAGAGTTTAGAATTAAATAACTATACTTTTGTTTGTAAATATTATGGTAATTTTAAGAATATTATGGTAAATTTTGGTAAATGTTTTTAATAATATGGGTTAATTCTAAAGCTAAAGATATTTAGTATGAAAGAATAAGACTATGTTTTTCTAGTTAAAGTAAAGGAAACTATATTTTTTTAGTATTAAGAATCTTAGAGTTACATGTAAGAAGAAAATAGTGAGACTTTATGAAAAATCTTCAAAGCTAATATGAATTTATAAAGTGAAGGAAGGTAAGAAGTTTTCACTTTAAGAAGAGGATATTGAAGTTCAAAATTATTAAAGGTTATCCAGATATAGTAATCCACACAAGAAAAAAAGAAAAAAGAAAGAAAAGAAAGGATTGAAAATGATCCTACAAAAAAGAAAAAGAAAAGAAAAAGAAAAGACAACTATGTGAGGAGAAGCTTGAGAAGATGCCTAATCAATAATTAGCTTCACTTCAATCAACTTGAGGAAAAAGACTTTATTACATTTTCTAAACTTCTATCTGAGTATTAGCATCCTTTCTAATAAAGTTTTCATGAAATTCTTTTTCATATGGATATTCTAAGTATCCTTGACATGACAAATTATAATTCTTTATAAAAATTACAATTCTTTCTGAAATGAATATAAAATCAGAAATCTTAAACTTGACTACTAGGTGTTCTTATACTTGTAGTTTTAACCTAAGTTGTTATAAGTTTTTCTTAAGTAATACTATTATATTTATTGAAACAAATTATAGAATTTTATAAGTTAATCACAACCATAATTCATGTTTTTATATAGTAAAAAGGTCACTTGAGGGCAAGTAACATCTAAGTTTGGGGGATTTTGATACACCAAAATAATGTACTATTATATATATATATATATATATATATATATTATGCTTATTTTAGTGATATTGCACTTTAAAGAAGAGTATTTTTCATATTTTGTTGCAGGTATAACTATTTTAGTCATTTGGAGCAAAAAGTAGGAAAAAGGAGAAAATTTGGCGTGAAAATGGAGATTTTCATGATCCTGGCGCCAGAACTTGCGATAGAGGTGTCAGAACTGGTGTCAGAGGCACCATTTTCTAGAGAGCTATCACCAGAGGTGCTAGAGGTTCCATTTTACAGAGAAGCGGCGTCATAAGTGCCAGAATTAGTGTCAGAATCTTGAGAACAGCGTAGACTTCAGTAGGCTGGCATCAGAGACGCCAGAACTGGTGTCAGAAGCACTAGAGATGAATTAAGACAGAGTAAGGTGGTTCATGACTATTTTTGAGCAGTTTTTAAAGGATCTAAATAATCCAAACTTCTCATGGAGTGGTTCAATGTATCTAGATAGTTTGGAAAGGCTCTTTATTGAAGAGATATGTCTCTTGAATTAAGGGACTTGTCTTTTGGTGTTAACAAATGTGACATTTGGAGAGAAAATTGGAGGGAATTTTGATATCCTTTTGAGAGAAGGCTGACCCTAATTAAAAAGGAATGGATTTTAGTGGGGGGGGGGCGTGAGGTTGAGAGGAAGGTTTTGCCTTGAGAGAGAAGTCTTGGAGAAGAGAGGATCTTCTTCTAGGGTTGTAAGAGGAGAGGGAAGGTGAGAGATTTCTTCTTCATTACACTTCTAAGAGAGAATTGAGTGTGATTGTAAATAGAGAAATTGCTTAAAAAGAACTTCTAAGGATTTGCTTCTAAAGGAGTGTGAGATAAGCTGTGTTCATTTCTTTCCTTGTTTTATAAACTTATTTTTATATATGAAATTTATGTCTTATCATATCTTTCTTATGAACTCTAAGTAGTTATCTTTATTCTTCTCCCTACAATGAGATATGGTTTTGTGAAGAATTAATTTTGTTTTGTAAGGTCATAAATGCCAATAAATTGTGATGATTCGTACTTTGATCTTTATTTACTTTTTGATTTGATCAATTAAAATGTTAAAATTTGTTGATAAACATACATCCCAAAAGAGCTATGCTTTCCACAACAAGGTAAGAATCACATTCAATTTCATGGGTGAGAATGTAATCCATGGGGTTGCGTCCAAATAAATAGGGAAATATACTTTGATAGGCGCAAAATAAGAGATTTTAAGGTGACATATTAAAATCCGGTGACATTTTAAGGTGACATATTAAAATCCTTAATTTGGTCCAGTTGCTTGGAAACTAAAGCGAGATTGTTAGCCCTCAGGCGAGGGAGAAGTGAGACCTCTGGAGTGGTAGTCAGTATCCTCTCAACCTAACCACAGATATAGGGACCAAACTCTATATTCGTCAATATTTTTTATGCACTCTCAGAGGGTAAAGAATAGCATTGCTCTTTATTTGGCACAATACATTTTTATATGTATTTTAAATGATTTTAAATTCTTCACACTTCATAAAATCATTATAAAGGGGAAGGATGCTTTCTTAAATTTAAACTCTTTATTTCAAAAGTCATTACGTAAATTTGTATAGTCTTAATAAGTTTACTTTTGAAGTTTAGCAATTAGTTTAGTTAGCTTAGTTCTTTTAACTGTATTTCATTTAGTGCACATTAAATTTAATTTAGATTTGTTTTGCTTACTTAAGTTTTATCGCTTGAATATTGTGTTTGACATTATAACCATTAGAATTTCCAATTTTTTATGTGATTGATACTTATGACTCCATTAGAGCCCTTTATTACTTGAGCAATAGTATACTTGTGTTATTATTATGAGGTTGACAGCTTAGAGATTTTAAAAGATAAAATTATTTATACTAAATTTATTTTTATTGGGATTCAACTGCATATTTACTATTAGTACAGTTGTGTGTGTATCGTAATATTGAAAGATATTTACAACGCACACCACAAAACCGCACGCATCAATGGTGCAGAGGCGAATGATAAATTGAAGGTGTGCATGGAATTCACCAGTTTGAACTCTACCTCTGCAAAGGATAATTGTCCATTACAAAAAATATGCTCTGGTGGATTCAATGGTTGGTCATTCTATCATGAGCTTTCTGAATACCATCTCCAGCTACCACCACATCAAAAGGCATTCAACCAATGCAGAGGTTGCATTTATTACTAGCGATGGTCTGTACTATCATAATGTAATTCCTTTTGGGCTTAAGAATGCTAGGGGTACCTAACAGCATCTAATGAATGTAATTGCTTTCAACCTAGAGAAGAAAATATATTGAAGTCTATGTGAATGATGTCATAGTTAAAAATCAATTGGATGAGCAACACATGATTAAATGACCTAAAATAAATATTTCAAGCACTTTAAAAATATAACATGTAGCTCAATCCACTAAAATGTACATTTGAAGCCTCTACTAGAAAATTTCATGGACATCCCTTGACCAGCAAGGGCATAAAAGCAAACCTAGAGAGGTTTTGCACAATACTGAGCATGTCATCCTCTCAAAACACTAAAGAAGTCCAAAAATTGGCCAGCTATATAGCAAGACTTAGTCAGCTTATCTCAAATTCAGATGATAGATGCTCAATATTCTTCAAGATGCTATAAAAAATAAAAGGTTTTGAATGGTTGAAGGTTTATGAGGAAGCAATCCAAAAATTAAAGGATTCTCTTACAACACCCCCACTCCTTTAGAGTCTAAAGCATGATGAAGAGCTTTCTCTATACTTGGAAGTGGGATTCAAAGTCGTCAGCTCAATATTTTTAATAGGGGAGGCAGGAAAAAAATTTTGGTCTACTAGATCAGTTGAGTGCTTTGTGGCATGGAACTCAGGTACCCAATTATGGAGAACTTAACCTTTTCTTTGATTATCTCTGTCAGTAAGCTTTAACCATACTTCCAAATGTGTAAAATTGACCATGATGCCATAAAAGGGCTAAAATTCTTTGCATTTTTAATTGCAATTGATAAAGAAACATCATTAGTGTTGTATCAAATGTGCTCTAAAACAATTCTAATCCATTCTCATTCTCCTGGTATGATCAAAGCAAAAATTTTAGAATTCATGCCAACTGGGCAATAATATAATCTTGAATTGAGAAAATTATTCAAAAGAGGGAAGTAGATTAAGGATCTGTTTGGGGCAGTTTATTTGGTGTAGTGGCATTTTGAAAACGCACCTGGTGTGTTTGAGTAAACTGCCTTTGGTAGCTTATGTGCTTTCAAAATATTGAAAATAACATTTTCACATCGCACTTGTCTAGGTTTCATGGCAGCTTTCTCGCTGTGGTCTGGCTTTTCCAAAAAATAAAAATTTGTAATAACAACCACACCTAGCTTATCGAGAGATTATTTTTAATTAGCTTATCATTAGACTATTCAATAAGCTGTAGCTGCCCCAAACATACCCTAAAGCTTTATGATGTAGAAATTATTTAGTGAGATGAACTTATTTGGGATGAAAATAGTTCTCAATTACTTCATATAAGAATTTAACTTTTTATCTAAGGGAATAGAACACCTTTTAGTAATAAGGTATCAAAAAGGCAATTATCATCATGCTTGTCATTAAATTCATAATTATTTATGTATAAATACATAATTTTATTATTTATTAATACCACACTTTTGTTGTTTCTCATTAATATTAACTTCAAGTTATCCAATTGTTTATTTTTTCACCTTCTTCTTTAACAAGTCTTCCAACGAAAAAGGAGGGAAATGGTTACTGAAGAGGTGAATTAGTGAGTTTATATTGGTAGGTTTTGATGTCAATTGAAATACATGAACATAAGTGTATAATAAGGAGAAAATTGAAGGTATGCAAATCTTTCCCTCCCATTGACAAAAGAAGGGAAAAAGAATATCTCAACTATCTGAGGGAAGTGTTGACTTTCTATCACAGGCATGCCTCTTCAATTAAAGTTGGGTACCATTATATAATTTTCAACATTCAAGTTTTTGAAATCTTTTTTTAATGCATGCCTCTTAAATTAATGTATCAATGCATACTTTCATTATTTTTAAATATTCAATTATTTTGTATCTTATTAAATATCATATTTAGTATCGTGAACACTGGTTACTTTTTTATGATTTACCTTTTCAGAGTGCCATTGAAAGTTATTAGTAGTCATCTCTTCTATTAATTCATATGCTTCACCAAAAGGTTTTGACAATAATGATCCTCCAACAACATCATCAATAATAGATCTAAGGGATCCTACTAACCCATTATAAAATGTTTGAAAAATCAACCAGTCTAGCAAAGCGTGATGTAGACACTTCCTAAGAATTTCTTTAACTCGTTAACATGCTTCATATATTGACTCACCTTCATATTGAGTAAATGAGGTAATATTATTTTTACACTTAATAGTATTTCAAGGTGGAAAATACTTAACTATAAATTTTTAGTCTAAATCTCCCCAAGTTCTGATAGATCCAGGTGCTAATGAGTTTAACCACATCTTAATTTTATCTCTTTAAGGAAAAGAGAAAAATTCTAAGTCTAACAGTGTCGTTTGATACATCATCGTACTTAAATGTAGCACATAATTCTTGAAAACTAGCAAAGTGTAAATTTGGATCCTCAAATGGAGTTCCCCCAAACTAATTGTTCTCCACCATTTAGATTATAGTGAGTTTCATTTTAAATGAGTCAGCCACTACAACATGGTTTTGTATGCTCAAGTGAATTTCATTTTTTGTAAGGTTTGCATAATCCCTTAATGGTCTTTGTACTTGATGATGTTCATTTTCAATGTTTTGATTATCAAAGTTATTATGTGGTGTGCTTTTCATTTCTTGTAAACTGTGAAGTTCATTTTGTTTTCAGATTTTTTTTTATAGTTCTAAATCAGAATTGTAAGGTACTAAACCTTCAAATTCTAAACTATGCATACAAAAGTAAAAATTCAGAAAATAAAATTAAAAAGAACACTCAAAAATATTTTAAACATTCAGACAAGCACTTATAAATGTAAACAACACTGTAATTTTCCCAAAATAAGTCTAGAGCTCTAATAAAATTTCTAAGTCAAATGTTCCATAATTTCCTTCCTTCACCGACAACGACGTCAAAAACTTGATACCACAATTTGATGTACTTGCTCTTTGTATATATTCTTTAATTTCAGACCTTGGCAAATACACCAAAAACTTGATCCCCATTTCATGTTGATAATATAATTTTATGTTTTTTTTATCAGCTGCTCCTAATGACAAAGGTACTAAAATTTTCAATTATTGAATTCAAAGCTTCACTAGGATTGAAATGCAAGTGCACGTATCGTTCCAGTAATATAAGATTTTCTTTTAAAACCCCTATATTGACCTCACAGGGAAGGTGAAAACTTTTTTTATGATTTAGTAAACTCGAGACAATTATTTAGGAAATAAGGTTGCAAGTTTATGTTTAAAAAGAAGTAATTAATTCCTATTAGTTCATTTTAAATCTTAAAAAAAATGTAAGTGTTTCTAAAATAAATTTATGTAGAACAGTTCAAATTATATGAAAGACTTTCCCCTTGCTATGAGATAATTATCAGTATATGAATCAAATGTATAAAGGTTTAAAGGTAGTTTTATGATAAATAGTAGCATACCTATTCTTTACCCTCTTTTTGAGTGCATTAAGAACATTTGATAACTAGGGTTAAGTCCTCAGATCCTTGGTTATGCTGGATAGGCTCTAGCCTATCACATCTAAATTAACCATTTTTCCCTCTCTTTAGGACTAACCTAGCCTTACTTTCCAAACTCTAGATCAAATTGGTTAAGGTTCAGCCTATCACCCTAGAATCACCAATTCACACCCATCAAAACTTATCTCCCTATCTATTTGCACTAACCTATGAGCTACCTTGTCACCCACTAGATCAATATGATTCTTACAAGTTGAGGAATAGATAGCCGGGTCATTACGACTTCACAACAAGTTTTATCATACCGATTGGCCAGATTGAATATGTAAATTAAGTGTGAAGAAATGAATCATCATAAGTATGGCATAAGAGAAATTTTAAACAACTTTAATCACACACATGATTATTTCTTATTGCAAAAAGAAACATAAGAAAAACTACTCAGATTTCATGGGATTAACAAAACAAAACATGATGTATATTAAAGTCAAGTTTACATAATAAAATAAAAATAAAAAAATATAAGGTACTTATCTTAAACTTCTCTCCAAGCAAATCTTTTGAAGTTTCTTTGAAATATTCTCCAAAATCTCCTCACAATTTCACTCCAAGAAACACACACGCGCGCGCGCGCACACACACACACACACACACACACAAGTCTCCCACCACTAAACGAGTCCAAGACTCCTCCAAGCAAAGTCTCTCCCAAATAACTCTCTTCTTTTGGCCTCTCTTGGCTCCTTTTATGTAACTCTTAAAATCCCTAAGATTTATTTCAGATGCCCCTTCAAAATTCATCCAAATTTAATGCACAGTAATCAAAATTGATTCTGGCACCTAGACGAACATTTGTGATGCCTAGGCGCTAACATTCTAGAAGCCCAATATAACTGCCTAGCACCTAGGTGCCAGATTATGACTCCATGGTGACTTGCACTTTATTTTCACGTACTGGTTTGGTGCCTAGGAGCCAGAAGCTGGTGCCTAAGTGCCAATTCACGTTATGCTTCTTTGCTCCATTTGACCACATTTTGCTCCATTTTTACTTCTTTTACTCCAAAACTCTATCTCTTGTTCCTGTAATAAAAAAATCAAAATACCATCTATGAAAATGCAATATCATTAAAAATAAGAATAGAAATGCATAAATAAAAGTAGCATATTTTTATGCATATCAGAGCCTACCTCTAATTTGCAATAAAATACGAAGAAATATTTCCATGAGAGAAAATCTTCTCGAGAATAAAGGTTTTCTCTATGGACCGAGCTTTCCCAATCTAAAGAATGAGATCAAAGGAATTACTCATTCTCTAAATCAAAAATTTCTTCAACTCATTCATTAAGAGTGAAGCCATCGAACAATCATATGATTATTATAATCTCATATGATTCGATCAATGTGCAATGGATTGAGAAGAATCTTAAGATAAGCACAAGAAATCAACAAAAATGGCTCTCTAACCTAGTGGTTTCCTCTAAAATAAAACATATGCTTAAATCTCTAACATCAGACCTAGGAAGGCTTGCTAGAAGTGAAATTGCAAAGGTTTTGAGATTTTTTCACATACACGATGGTTGAAGGAGCGTTCTCTGAGCTTGATCCGAGCTCTGATTTTGAGTTGATGAAGATGGCTCCATCCCTTGTATAAAGAAGGAAGAAGTTCTTTTTTTTCAAAGGAGAGACGAATTCCTGCTTCAAAAGCTTCCTCTCACTCTCTTGAAGAAATTGATGGAAAGAAAATGGAGAGGAAGAAGATGGAGAAGAAGAAATTGAGGAAGAATAAGGGAAGAAAATGAAGTTTCTCTTCTTTCTTGCTTATGCACTCCACTCTCACTTCAATCTCCCCCCAAGCTGAAACATTTTAGATCCCCTAAAATATGGTTGGATTTTCCATATTTTTTTGTGCTAAGCCAAGGGTTCACCAAAGGAGCCCGTGGTCCTCTCCCCTCACGACATTTTTGGCATATTATCCATATAAGCCTCCATTAATCCCTTAATTTTTCATGCACATGACATAATTTAAGAGGTCATAGGTCCCTCCATGCTTGGATCCTACCCCCATGTGGTTAAAAAAATCAAAAAAAACATTGGATCATGGCCTCTCTTGTAGCATCGAGGCACCAAAATAGAGAGTTGGAGTGTCAACCGCTCTATCCCAGGGCACCTTGAAGCAACCCTCTTTATCATGAAGGTACCATGTACCATTTTGGGACTTGGGCACCTAGGTTTGGTCCGTAGGCACACCCAAACTAGGTGTCTAAGTGTTGGTTGATCCGACTTTTTGTTGTGATAGATCCGACTTTTTGTTGTGTGTTGGTTGATCCGACTTTTTGTTGTGATAGATTGTGTAAAATTTTATTAAATATAATCAATTAATATTTGGATTCTACGCAGATATACGTATTGTTATCAAGTAATAATGGAGTTTATATTTAAGCCCCAAATATCGATCCTACGGTGAAGGTTTAAATTAGAAATAACAAATTTGCTAGGAAATTCACAGAAAGTCAATTGAAATCACTGTCACTAGTTTCAATTGTTTAGATGTAATCAAATATAAATTTCTAAGCTATTATCAAATCAAATATGAAAAATTTAAAACAATAAATACTAATCTATTAACTATACTAATCTATTAACTATCACTATCTTTATGTAACAGAGATTCTTATGTGAAAAAGCATCCTTCCCACTATAATGAGACTATGGTAAAATGAGATGAGATAAATGTTCGTAATATGTATTGTGCCAAATAGAAGCAATTTTAATTCTCTAACTTGATACATTGCATAAAATATCATTGGCTAATCACAGTGTTTAGTCTCTAAATCTGTGGTTAGGCTAGGAGGATACCGGCTCCCACTCCAGAGCTCCCACTCCAGAGCTCCCACTATCACCTGAAGGCTAGCTCTCGCTTCAGTTTTTAAACACTAAGACTAAATTGAAGATTTTAGTCTTTACCCCTAAAGGTTCTCCAATTCTACACCCAACAAAGAATATTTCTCTATTTATTTGCACTTAATTCCATAAACGATGTTCTCCTTCATGGAATCAAATGTGATCCTTACTCTGTTGTAGAACTCATACTCCATTTCCCGGATCATATGTTTCACAACACATTTTAATAATTCAATTGGACATATTGAAAAGTAAACTAAGTTCAGAGTTGAAAAATCATCACAATTTATTTTACAATTTAATATTGGCACATTCGTATTATCTCTTCATTTCACCATATCTTGGAGTATGGAGAGAGATAGAGGGAACTACTCAGACTTCATGAGAAAGAAATAACAAAACACAAATTTCATATATAAAAGCAAGTTCATACAGCAATGATAAACAAACAATACTTATCTAAAAACTCTTTCTCAAAGCAAATCCTTTGTAGCCTTTCCTTAGAAATGCATGAAGAAGATATCTCTCACTTTTCTCCTTCTCCAACATTCACAGAAAGTTTCACACTAAATCTCACTACAAAAACTCTAAACTATGAAAAAAAAATCACGAATTAACTCCAATATGGAAGTGGAATGGAATGATGTGGTGCAAAAAATGAAAGTAGAGGAGCGAAAAATATAGAGGAGCGCTTTTTATGATGAAATTCGGCCTCAAATAGAGCCCAAGGTAGGTTCTCCAAGAGGTGCCTCAAAAAACTCTTCAAAAAATTATATAAATACATCAAACTTTTTAGAAACGGGGTCTGCACCGCCTTTGGCGCCATCAGTACTGGTCTGGCGCCATCGGTGCTGAGTAAAAAATCTCCGCATTAATTTGTTTTGCGCTGTCGGCGCTGCCCGGGCTGAGCATTTCTTCAAAAACCTCATTTTGACTCTAAATTTCATTCTTTTTGCTTTCTTTTTGATTTAAGCCCTAAAAATAAACAACCTACAAGAAAACATCAAAATACCTTCCATTAAAGTGCAATATCATCAAAAATATGTATAAAATATGGGTCTAAAAATGCATATATTTTTTGTGTATCATTGGGCTGGCCTAGGAGCACAAATTTCATGAAAAGTCTGCGAAAGGGTTTCTTATAAATCCTTGAGCTTAGAGAGGCCATATATAATTAAATTTTAGCCTTTTAAACATAAAATATATGTCAAACATGCCCCATAATCAAAATTAACAAGGACTAATGGTAATCACTTCCGGGCACCGCAACATTAAGGTAAACCTTAGTTTCATCCTCGACATCTGTGGAAAGATTTTGTGGATGTCCTTGACCATGGGAGGCTCAAATAGAATGAACATGATCCTGAAAATTTTGAATGAACATTTTTGATGCATTGTATCAAGTAAAGTTGCAAACTGATGTAAAGTACGGCCGTACTGGTTCAAACAATATATTTATACTCGGATGTTTGTTGAAGTGTTTTTACGGACTCGTAAGCATTGAGAAACCATGTGCCACTAACATGTGACTCCATAACTTAAAAATTATTAGTTTGGAAGCTCCATATCATATATTTTAGTGTCGATAGGCATCCCGATCCACCGTGTCAGAACCCTAATTTTCCTGAAACGTGCGAGGGAGGGTTTTGTGACTTTCTTTGACCAAGGAAGGCTCTAAATGGATGGAGCATGGTATTTAAACTCTAACATGGAAATTAGATGTGTCATGTGTCATAATTATAATCAGCTAATCACTATGTTCTGGGGTGCTTAGGTGCCACCCTCTATCCTGGGGTTCTTGAGCACTTGAGTTTGGCACCTAGTCGTTTAAACCAGGTGCCTACACGTTGGTCTGGCCCGGTAGACCCCCAATTTCACTGAAAAGTCTATGGAATAGATTTTTAGGAATCCTTGAGCTTGAGGAAGCCATCTATAATTAAAATATAGTCTATTAAATGTAAAATGGATGTTCAACATGCTCATACCCAAGATTAACAACGACCAATGATGATGACTTCTAGGCACAACAACATCAAAGCAAACCTTAGTTTCATTCCCAATGTCCGTGGAAAGGTTATATGGATCTATTTGAACACGGGAGGTTATAAATAGATGGAACATGATCCCCAAGCATTTGAATGAACATTCGGGATGCATCATACTAGATGAAGCTAGAGTGGTTCAAATCATAATTTTATGTCTAGACATCCGTTGAAGGGTTCTTATAGACTTGTAAGCTATGGGAAACCATGTGTCATTATAATGTGACCTCGTGACTTAAATATTAACATTTCTGAGGTATCATATTTGAGATTTTAGTATTGGCGGGTGATATGGCTTAAAGCATGCTTTATTTCCTTTCTCTTTTGTACATGTTTATGGATGAAATTATAGTTTAAAGAAGAGAATTTTTCATGTTTTTATTGCAGATACAACAGGTAGGAGAACTTGAACAAAGTGAGGAGGAAATGGAGTGAAGATGAGGCAACGTGAAGCAACTTGGGAGATTCAGTAGACTGCCGCCTAGGCGTCAATCACTAAGCATCAAGGAGCTCCACCCAAGCGCCTGACACCCACCCTATGGTGTCTAGATGTCAGAATCCAGCTGACCAGATAGAGAGCTTAGCGTATAAGTGCCAGAACTGCATAAGGAAGTTTCTACAATTTTCTGCACATGATCAGAGGAGTTATTTGGCATATATAGGTGGTTTTATAGAGTATTGATGGTGACTTTAGAAGGGATAAACTCTTCAAAATGTTGGGGAGAAGTTCTTGTGAAACCTAGGGTAGGAATTTTGTTGCAGTGGGCTAGTTTCTTTTTATTTGTCTTGAGAGTTGGTGAGGAACTTGTGTGTTACTGTAAGGGAAGAACTCAACATTGCAAGAGGTATTTAGAAATCCTTTGTCAAAGAGTTTTCATCACTTTTGCAGGGAAAAAACCATGTATTGTGTTCTATTTCATCTTTTATTATTTTTAAACATAATTCTAGTGGATTTGTTTTGTTAAAAATGATGACTTGTGATGTTTCATTTATGCTTTATAAGTAGTTACTTGTTTCCTTTCTCTTGTGATGATTAAGTTGAATGTGTAGGATTGTAGGATGCTTTTAGAATTGATTTTACATCTTTAATGTGATAATATTCTTCCATGCTTAATTTACTTTTCATTCTGGCCAAATGATTAGTTAAACCATGTTGTGAAATATTATGACTCGGGAGAGCTACGGAGGAACAATTAGGGTATTCACATTGAACTGGTGGGTGAATGGAAAGTAGTCCATATGGCAATATAAATAGATACAAAACTAATCTTTAATGGGTTCAAGTTGTGGTTTAAGAAATTAAAACCTGTTAACCAAACCTCCTCATGCACTCAGAAGAGGGTGTAGAAGAGAATTACTCCTATTTGTCACTTACAACAATTACAATTCTAACTATTTTTTTCCTACACACCACTTATCTCATTGCAAGGGAGGGTAACTCTTTATCTTGGTAATTGCCAATCCAATTAAGCTAAGTACGACTTCTGTAGGATTTAATATTTACAAGTGATCACAACTCTGAAGTATTAGTTCAAACATTTTCAACCCAATCTAAGTTCCAAGCTTTAGTGTACTAGTAATTATCCTAAGGCATTAACCCCTCACTCCCTGTGGGGTCGGCATTC
>NW_018164523.1:456621-459077 GCF_001263595.1 Phalaenopsis equestris
CTGACTCAAAAATTCGACACGTATACTTGTGAGAGACCCAAGAGTATTAGAGCAACTGAACAAGGGTGGGGTCGATCCGAACACTAATTTTCTTGAAACACACATGGCAGAGTTCTGTGTCTGCCTTTGATTATAGGAGGCTTCCAATGGATGAAGCATGGTCATTAAACACTAAAAACGGACATTAAATGAGTCCCGTGTCAGAATTATCGTCATCTGACGATGAGCTCTCCTGGATAAAGTTGAATCGGTACCAACCTTAATTCCGTGCTCAAAACACATCGAAGCCAGTTTTAGTTGTTGTCTTAGACTATATGAAACTTTGAGTGAACAAAATACAGTCCCGTAGCATTCAAGTGAACATTCCACATATGCAATATCAAAATTTGATGCCAACATTACTTTTCTAACTACCTCTTCAAGTAATTACTGGAGCAAGATGGAATGAAATGGTAATTAAAATTTAGGTTGTAAGAATTTAAATTGGTAGGTTCTTAAGTGATTAAAGGAGAGGAATATAATTACATAATAAAGAGCAAATCACATGCACTTAAATTGGCAAAAAAAAGCATATCCAATAATTTATGAAAAAATATTTTGAATTAAATTTAACTTAGTATGTTTTGATTATATTTGTTGAATCCAAATTATTTTTATAGATCACACTTAAGGTATAGAGCAATGGACGAACAAGGGAAATAGAGGAAGAGGCTGTGAGAGGGATTAAGAGCACAAAAACTTAAGGTCTGAAAGAGTAAATTCAGTAGCTTTTTATCAGAGAAATGACCCGATATTTATAGTTTCTAGGGGTATCTAGTAAAATTAGATATTTATCTCTATTTTAATAAAGTATTTGTAACCAACTCCGAGACCCTTTCAAATTCATAACTGACAATGGCATCGTTTTGTATTTATAACTGTTGGAAGATGGTCATTTAATGACTCATTAATCTTATCATTTGATCGATTGAAATTTTTGGTCGGTCGACATATATTTGGTCGACTGAAAGGTCATGGATCGAACCTTCTGATGGAAGCCTAATTGGATGCCCTCCTGTCATCAGGGTGAACTTGGGCGATCAAGCGGAGGGTACATCAACGTAATCTGATGGCCAACTTTCCTTGGACATAGTGATTTCTTTCAGAACCATAAAAGTGTTCTGATGGGTGTCCTTTGACTATCTTTTGAAAAATTTTGGAATCGGCTAAGGAAACTGGTCATGAACAACTGTTTTTCAGATTAGGTGCATCTCTTGACTATATATCTCAATGCAGTCATTTGGTGTCCATTTAATTTTTTCAAGATTCATGCGGTCATATTTTTTATGTACAATATTTTTATCAACAAATGATGTTTTTAATAAAAAATATTGATAAGTTTATGAAGGAACAATTCCCATTTAATTATAAACTTTAACTTCACCAATTTTATCAAGAAACCAAAATCAAGTCCCCTTCCCTCTAGATGTAAAACAAAAAATTTATAGCCATGACCTACACGCCCACCAGCCTGTAGAATTATTAACTTTATACCAATAATGAAATTACTAAAATAATATAAATATTTCTGTTGAATGCGGTCCCATATCACTTTTAAATGAAATACTTCCTACAAGGAGAGGACCACACTGCAAAGGCTCTTCCCTAATCTTTAGACGAAGCAATTCTCAATCTCAGAAATAATTTTCCAGTAGCATCCACTCCACTTCCGACTTCCTCTCTACCCCAAATCCCCATGAAATAAGCAAGTAGGTGTCTTTCGGCCAGCAACAGGGGCAGAAGCCGCAGAGGCCATTCTGAAAAGCTTACCAGAACGAAGCAGAGTCAAAATAAGCTCCACTAAAAGTCAGGAAATAGAAATTCAGTGGAAAACGATTTCTGCTAGCTAATACCTGATGAGCCACTCCACCCTCTTCATCCCAACAAAGGCATAACAATAATTAATGGATCGAGAGCTTCACGGCCAGCCAGCCGCAGCTATGGACTACTCCGTCTTTTCATTGGCAGGCAATTTCAGGATTCAGGGCAACGAAAGGCAAGAGCTTTACAACTTGCAGACAACTTCAGCTGTTGATTTCCACGGATCTTTTGAGCAGCAGCAAAACTTCCTTTTTAATGATGCAAAGTTCTTTTCAGTAGTTAGTGGAAGCCAAAAGCTAAAGCTTTCCAAATACTTCTTTCCGGCACGGGAGCTGCTCAGCGAGTTCTGTGACCTTGGAGGGTTCATGAGAAATTCGAAGCAAAAAACAGAGATTGGAAGGTTAAGGGAAGGAGAAACTGCTTCTGCTTCCTCTCTGCTGGACCATTCGATGAGTTCTCTCAACGTACTACAGCTGCAGAAGAGACAGGCTGCCCTGCTGACTATGCTGGAAGAGGTGAGCTTCATGATTTTATTTCCTTTTTTTCTATTGCTTCTCGATGATAGAAGTTAGGGGAAGATGAACGTAGGCTTGAGT
>NW_018164523.1:459094-470459 GCF_001263595.1 Phalaenopsis equestris
GAAAGATGAACGTAGGCTTGAGTTAGATGGTGCAATAATGGTGGAGCTACAGTTGCCAAAACTGTTCAGCTTAGCTGATGAAAGTACAAATTACTTTTTCAGGGCCAGTAGTTAGAAACATCCATTCCTATTGCCTTCCATAGTTTCGCAGTGCTATTCCCTGCAAATAAGGAAATGATCACAGAGCTGTTAAGGGTCACCCTCTAGGGAAGGACAAAAAACCTAAGAATCTATCTACTGTGTAGTAAGAAAAAATTAAAAAAAAAATGAATATGAAATAGTAAATGGCCATATGAATGCTTTTATTTTATTTTTTTTATTTTTGCTGGACATGGAATGAATTTCGTCATAATTGCCACAAATTAAAAGCTTGTATGCTTAACTTCGATGTTCAGAGTGAAAGTCAAAGCCAACAATGATAGAATGGTCCTTAACCCAAAACAATTAATTAGAAATATGATCTTTCATATTTTGTATGGTTTAAATTCAAAAAATAACAATAACATGGCTAAATATTCCAAAACATGTAAAATAAAGTTTTTAAATAATTAAAAATAATAATTAAAATTTTATGGAACGAACATTTTTTTTAATTAAGGTTAAGAGTCATTTAATTTTTGTATATCTTTATTTTTATTTTATTTTATTTTATTTTATTTGGTCCAATTTAGCATTTGATACAAAAAATAATACCAGTTTCATATTATATAAAAACTTGGAAGTTGGAAACATAGTATTTTCAGAAATTTATATGATGAGTTCTATGTAAGAAATATACATTTCAAAATAAATTCTAAGAATGAGCTGAATGTTGAAGTGAATTTTCACTATATAAGATGCCTAATTGGAAATGTCTTTTCATTCTTACCAGTACAGCAAGGATTTATTTCCTGTCATATGATTTTTGCTTTATCCATTATAAATTCAAGACCAGGAAAAAATATGAGGAGAAGAGCAATTATAAGTGTATAACATTGAACTATATAATTCATGTATGTCTCAACTGTTTACCTAGCATTGAATTTGGTGATGAAGGAAGTATTAAGTCTATGTCATAAAGAATAAGGAAAGGAAATGGGGGGCTTATAATATATAATATATATGTTTTAGCATGATAATAGATGTCCTGGGGGTTAGTCTATGGAGCAATTGTTCAAGCAATAATTAGGTGAACTTTTGCCATTAAGCTAGGTACATGTTTTATTCATTTGAAATTTATATCATAATAGTCAAAATAATGTATAAAGTTTAATGTCTGATGAACCTATGAGGTATTTTGATATCACAGATAAAAAATAAATTATTAAAAGAGATAAAAGTAATAATATCTTCAAATGTCAATGTCATTGTCCTAAAAATAAATTTAAAATAGTTTGTTGGTTCTATTTTAAATTACTACTATATCTTTTTTTTAGTATTTAAAATTTGAAAAAATTAGCAATTATTAACAAAAATCCATAATGTTTGATATTTATAATTATAACACTTTCGTGTTAAAAACCTATTAACAAGGTGTTTTTCACTTTTGAAATGTGTTAGTGAGTGTGGGTTTCTTATGTGATGTTAATGATTTAAATGTTATGCATCTAAATATAAAAAGTTCAGTTGTTAGGTATGTAAATATCTAAGAATTGTGTGGTATGCGTGTAAATGCCCCTCAAAATTTTAGAAAGAGGCTTATGATCTCTCATTATGGAAATGTATGTTCTTATAAGAGAATTTTCCATTGTCTATCTTGAGCTGGCTGAGCTAATAAAGCATATTTATGTTAACTTCACCTCAAACTTAATTAAGTTGATTCATTAATGAAGCTTAAGCTCAAGTAAATGATGAGTTACCTCTCCACCCTCTCTAATTTGTGACAAAAATATTACATCAGGACTCTGAATGCATTCGGAGTCCAATGGTGTGGCGCCACGTGTTAAGTGGGCTCCCCCTGCAATATACTAACACACGTGGGCACTCCACAATTGAATTCTGAACTCAATATACGTTAGGAGTCCTGATGCAATATTTTTTCCTCTAATTTTGCTCTCACTATTTATCTTAGTTTTTCATTTTGTATTCAATGAGTCCTTCTGTGCCACTGAATCATAACATATAACTAATAGAAAATATAACAAATTCCAATAAACTATAAATTTGTAAATTTTTTATAGTCTTATAATTAATTTAATGTTAAAATTTGAGGCAGAAAATTATGTCACAAAACGTTCTTATAGGAAATGCTAGTAAGGAATAGTTTATGATCAATAATTTTTCATCAAGATCTATCTTCATAAATCTGTATTGTAATGAAATACTTATATTCAAAAAAATATAAATATCAACATAAACCATTTAATTATTAAAACTTCATTAATTTCTTAAAGATCACCTTCCATAAATTGCACCAAAGCAAATTAGCATTATTCATCAGTTATATCCTAAAGAGAGCATTATTAAGAGGATTCACATACATATCTCTGTATTTTTATAATAATTATATAAGTTGTTATATTAACAAATATCTCACAATTACTGCATGAAAAGTTGGACAGGAGGTATAGGCGATACCGCGAGCAAATGGCTACGGTGGCTTCTTCCTTCGAAGCGGTGGCCGGCGAAGGTGCAGCGACGGTGTATCTTGCGCTGGCTTCGAAGGCTATGTCGAGGCATTTCAGATGCTTGAGAGACGGCATTGTAGGGCAAATGAAAGCGATGAGGAAGGCGGTTGCAGGGCTAGAACCAACTACAGAGCCGGGAATAAGCAGAGGAGAGACGCCGAGATTGAAGCTGATCGACCACTACTGGCTTAGAGAGAAGAGGGTGTTTCAACAGCGTGACATTTTCATGGATCAGCAGCCATGGCGGCCTCAGCGAGGCCTTCCTGAACGTTCGGTTTCGGTTCTACGTGCTTGGCTCTTCGACCATTTTCTTCACCCGTAAGTTTCTGTAGATCTCTTTTTTAATTGGAACATGTCACATGCGTATTGGCATTAGGTAAATATGAAAAATCATGCGCGTAATTTGGTCTGTCTTTTATTTTCCCTGCTAATTGTTTTGTCGTATCAATATCACGTTAATTGGAACTAATAGAAAAATTTCTTATACTTGGCTGACATGAAAGATCTTTGAAAATACAGAAAATATCACGGCACGTCCGGATTGTCAATTGCCGGCGACATCAACTGCCAGCTACATGACCGTCGGTGATTGGCCATCCTGACAGAATATTCTTTATTAGATTATAATATGCCTCTGTGCACAATAACTTAGCCGGTACTGCCATCTGGACAATTCTCCCCGTTGTAAATGAGGGGGAAATCAAAACTCCACTTAATTAAGACATCCATAATCTATGTCACCCTAGACATAACACTGGTTTAGGGATGCATGCATTTACATGTTTTGCTTATGCATATGAGCAGAACTGTAAGGTAATGTATGAGCGAAGTTTAATATTTGAATGGCTGTCTGACTATTTTAAAAGCCAGCAGTTGTCATTTCACTTTCTTTTGAAAAGGCGCATATTTAAACTTATATTGTGATTGCAGACTATTGAATAATTTTCTTAGACACTATTACAACTCAAATTTCTCAAAGGATTCATTATTGATTGATCAGAGAAGCAAGTTGTATCTCCGAAAAACTATTTCATATATATATATATATATATATATATATATATATATATAATATATATATATATATATATGTAAAGTAATCATTCGCTGTTAGCAAAAGCAATTTCTTATTTAGCTAAAGAAATAACTCGAAGTCTCAATTGATATTTAACAAAATCAAAATTTAAATTTTCGAATTCGTCAATCGTAATATGTAATATTGGATTTATGAATTCTTTTCCATTTACTCCAATCAAAAGAGACAATTTAGATATTTCTATACCATACGTATAAGTTGGTCTACTCATTTTTTTTGTGCCAAATTAAATAAGGTGTCTGCTGAAACACGTACTTGCATATATACCGCCTGCATTGATCCATGCTACTCAGCATGACACGGATGTATATTAATGAGTGATCGATACATGATTTGGGTGAGTGTTGGCTCATTATTTACTTGCATAAATACGCAATTATTAACAATTGCAGTGGTCTTGGATTCAATATATTTTCAAGATTGTCCTTTTTTTTTTGTTGTAAAGATGTGATAATGACAGCTGATCTGCCTGTCTATTAACTTAGTACACCATAATATATATATATATATATATCTTGGGTGAATAAGTTGCTATTGACTCCCTACATGTTTATATATGTATATATAAGATTTTATATACAAGGTGACTCTTGTCAATAAATGTAGAAGCAGGATACTACTGTCATTGTATTGATGCAACGTCATCACCTCCATTGATTATCATATGATTTCAGTCATTAATTTTGATTACATAGTAATTTTTTCAGTTCATCCAAATTAACCAAAGTTTCACGTAAAAGGAGAAGGATATGTCAATAATGAAGATTGTTGAAAGTTTATGAAGAGAAGTGGGGGATTAGATTAATAAAATTTGTCGAGTACTTTTCAGCTTATCTTATAATATCGAAATAAATGAGTGCTTTTTCAACGAAATTTAGCTTAGTCATACACCAATTCAATCTTACCAACACAGATAATCAAATTTTATGTCAATTAAAATTAGTCATGACAATAAATAAAATGCAACCAAAGCTTCTGCCGAAAAACTTGTCTGAGAAAATATCATTGATCACTTCATTTTGTTTCAACCATGAGTAAATATTATTGAAATAATATACTGAATAAGCCAACTTGCAGGTACCCAAGCGATGTTGATAAGCATATATTAGCCAGGCAAAGCGGCCTCACCAGAAATCAGGTACGTCGAAGTCATGAACTTCTCATTCACCGCATGTCAGCATTAATGTCTTAATCCTATACCTATTCACCATTTCTTAAATGTTTTAAATGCCAACGTCACAAAATTTAAGAAAACGAGCCATGCTATCTGTGTGGCTGATCACAATGTCATGTCAGCAATGTCTTCACACGCCAGAGAAACTTCATCCAAGATATGAAAACGAAAAAATAATCATTGGTCTATAATTTTCTGCTTTAAAGCTTTACAGGTGAGTTTATGGCTGATGTTCTACAGTGAGGTTTTTCTGACTGAATAAGCGGCGGAGTTGGTAGTAGAAAATTAATGAGTACCCCATCAGCGAGCTAACTTTAGAATTAATGGTTGATTACCGGGCAATATTTCTGCCGATAATATTTGCCAAAAAAAGAAAAATTAAATTACAACTATATCCATCACATCTATGAATGGTGTAAGAGAGAACAAAGGGACAACGGTAATGAAAAAAATTATAATAAACATAACAATCAATATGAATAAATCGTCCAATACAGTTATCTAATTAATACAAGAATATCTGCAGGATAAATATAGAAGGTACATATCAATCCTACACACATAGAAATAGTAAAAAACTACTCATCCTGCCCCTGCAGCACCTTCTCCTCCTCTTTTTAGACTATAGCTTGATTGCCATGCCAACGTGCCTTGCATTGCAGTTGCTCAATCCGCTCTACCACCCTGGCCCTCTCCTCCACCCAAGCATCCACCGTCTTCTGAATTGAGGACTTTAGCATCAATTCAATCTGAAATAGCTCAGTAGAGAAGAGGGCCTACAACTCATTAAATGTTGTCACACTCCTGATGATTTCATCATCACTTGATGACGTCCTCTCGCTGGAGACATAGTGGTGCGTCTCTTAGCAAATCCCTATGAGTAGAGTGTCACACTCCATCTTTGAAGTAGTTAGCAAGCCAACCATGAGAAAAAAGAGAAGATTAGAAAAAGGAAACCAATTCAGGACACTCTAGAAGGTTTCACCACACTCTAGAGAATGTTCGAAGAAGAAAGCTTCAGGGAAAACTCTAAAATAGACTAGAAAACTCTAGAATCATGTATATATTAAAAGGCAATGTAGAGATATCTAGAAGTTACTTTATTTTAATGCAACCTTGAGACTTTCCTAGGTCTTGGGGAGGACTATAAATAGAAGTACTCCCCCTCCTTACTTATTTTTTAGAGAGTTTAGTTGATCCAAGTCCAAGTGATGCAATGGTGAAGCTAACTTAATTCTTAGGAAAGGTGCTTAGGAAGAGCACTAAGGCCGTACGAGTCACTTGAAAGTAGTTTTTCCATGATAGTTGGTATTAGAGCTTATGATAAAGGAATGGGCAAAAACTCAAAGAGCATGTCGTGGAGAAAAATGTCACAAATGTGGAGACATCTCAACAGGCACGAGGTCGTGAGGAGCAACGAAATCCTATTGCATTCGAACCACATAGGAGGTCTAAGTAGCTCATATATACAATTGATTCGTGCCTTACTCGAGTAGAAGAGGCTATGAATGGCATGGTGGACCATATAGAGGATCTAGGCCAAATGGCGGATGGACTTGAGGAGAAGGACATCACTATCCATTCGACGATGAGAGGTATAATGCTCTAACTGGAGAAATTCATAAAAAACCAATTGGCGAAGATGCATGAAGACCTAATGGGGGAGATCCTAATGTACAAAATCCTCATGAAGAAGAGATGAACAACAAATGTGACAGTTCAGAGTCCATGCTTGGAGATATATCATCATGCAAGGGAGCTCTAACACATCAAGCAATCAACATGCTTTCGAAGCCAAAGATAGAAGTGCCAAGGCCTAAGAGTTTTCAAAAATCTCACAACGCCAAAGAAGTAGACAACTTCTTATAAAGGCTTGAACAATATTTTGGAGCCATGGGTATTATTAATGAAGACGCAAATATCCAATTTGCAACTCTTTATCTCTCTAACACCGTTATGCTATGGTGGAGAAGAAGGAAAGGAGACATAGAAGAAGATATATGCTCAGTATCTATCTTTTATGACTTCAAGAAAGGGCTTAAGAGACTATTTTATCCCTAAAAAGTAAAGATGAGAATAGAGCCCAATTGCGAAGGCTAAAAAAAATAGGTTCAAATAGAGAATACACTAAAGATTTCACTAGGTTGAATCTTGAAAAAACGCTGCATGTTTGACAAAGACGCTCACTTTAAATTCGTGGATGAGTTCCAACCATGGGCAAAAATGGAAATTAGCAGACGTGGAGTCTAATATCTCGCTACTACCACTGCCTTTGCTAAGAGCTTGATTGGCTATGCAAAGGAGTCTACAATGTCACGGGAAAAGAAGAGTGCCTTTGTCAAAGATGAGGGAAAGAAGGGCCAACACAAAAAAAAAGACTCATTACGATCATCCTAATTCAAGAGCAAAGGCAAGGGAAAGCAAAAAGATAACAAAATTTAGTCATATAGCAATTGCTTTCTTTATGATGGGCCTCATTTGACAATGGATTGTCCTTAGATAAAAGCCTTAAATGCCCAACTAGCAAGTCATTATGAAGAAGAGGAAAGAGGAGGTAATATGGGGGCATGATTGGGGTCTATGCTACTGCTGAATGAGATGAAAACTATAACAAAACCCAAAGCAAAAAGGTTACTCATTGTAGGGATGGTGATAGGTGGGTAGATTACTGGGGAAACGATGGACACATGTGTTTTTCATAACTTCATCTCCATCGAAGAAGCACGAATGATAGAACTACAATTAATTGGAGGAGGAGGCTCCATAAAGGTTTTCAATTCAGTAGTAAGACAAATTCATGGAATATCCAAAAGAGTAGAGATAAATTTTAGAGCTTGGTTGGGTATATTAGACTTCTCTTTCATTCCAAAAGATAATTTCAAAGTTGTTATAGGGCTTGACTTTTTTGATCAAGTAAAGTCATTCTTAATACTCTTCACCAATAGCATATGCATCATGGATGATAATCAAGTTTATCTAGTACCAATAATAAGGACTAACGAGCAAGAGCTAAGATTAGCCATCCGATTCACGAAGGGCATTCAGCAAGAAGAGGAGGGCTAATTAAATATTCTTTACGACTCAAATAATGAAGAACCAAAGATCCAAGAGACATGCCAAAGCAGGTAGCAACGCTAATTGATAGTTTAAAAATGTTTAACTTATAGAGTTACTAAAGGTTCCACCACCAAGAACAAAAGAAAAATATCAAATTATGCTGGAACATGGGACTTAGCTGGAAGCTATGAAATCTTGCTGCACGACACCTCTCTCCCAACAACCAGTTATGAAGGAAAAAAGCCCAACATTTTTCAAGTTTATCAAATTTGGGAGCAAACAAAGGGAGTTGGTTTGACTGTCACAACTTAAGACTATAAGAAGGACTACAACATGGGCTGCCAAAAAATAGAGACTTGTGCAGTGTAGAAAAGAAGATCAATCATGAGGATTCCCTAAGCAACCACCAACAACAATAATCACTTCTTGTGATAAGAAAGAGGATGAAATACTTGCAAATCAAGTTAATCACAAAGAAAGGGCACCAAATTATAAGAAATAGCTCATCTAGTGGAAGGGATAACATGATAGTTAGGTCAGCTGGTACATAAAGATGCATTGTGGCAAAGAAAAGATACAACCGTATCATAAAAAGCACAATGAGGGCATTACAAGCTTGGGTGAGGGAGAATGTCATACTCCACCATCGTTAGAGTAGTTAGCATATGAAAAATTGTTTAGATCTATTGTCAACACACTAATATGGGGACATGTTTAGATCTATTGTTAACTCACTGTTAGTTCGCTTAATACTAATATGTGTGGACATACAACTTAGTGGTGGTGAGCTCGTATCCAAATACTTGCCCTTGTTAACATATGAAAAGGTTAGAAAATAAAAATTACAAAGTTTAATTTATTATAATGAATAAATTTTATCATCCCCCTCTTATACTCGGTAAGGTAGAACAAGGCACTCATGTATAAGGAGGTACCAATCTCACCCTCACTTTGAGGCCCAGTTTTTTCGTTCCTAGTGCCTCTTTCTACATTTTTTATGAGAGCCTCAAATTCAATATAACATAGCCCAGGTATCCTCCCATGTCCAGATGGGTCTCTGCCCCTTCTTACGGACATTAGTAAATTTATAATGTAAGTTTTTAGCTCCTCGGTTCTCAAAGTTTAGCTAAATTTTGTGAGGATGCTGAGACTACTGCCAAAATTTCATATATATATATATATCATAAATATTAAAAAAAAATTATTATAAAAGGATAAGTTGAATTTATTATAAATCAATATTATTTAGGATTTACATTAAATTCCATAAATCACTTATCTTGATTATCAATCAAGATATTCTTCTTGAATAATATGGAGCATCATAACTGCTTTTGATGTTCTCCATGATCCTATGGATTAAATATCTAAAAGTAAAAAACCTATAAAAAATATTAGTAACTATAAAATGAAATAAAAAAATTACACTAATTAGTATAACTTCAAAAACTTTCTATATTTGATGTGCATGTGTTGGGTGGTTCGAGACACACTAGGCTCCATATGCAAAGGGGCTCACCTCAAAAGAGTCTAATCATGGTACTACAATGGATGCTACAAGGATGCAAAGGCTGGTGTCAATAGAGATGGAGCAATGGGCCTCACGTGCATGGGTGTGCTAGTCACAGTCGTGGCCAACACAGTTATCTTCATCCGTATTATGAGGTGCTATGAAACCACCTATTTCTTTCTCTCAAAAAAGTTAAAGATAGATCGCCGACACTGAAGCCATCTATAACATGATAAAATAAATCGATCATAATATTTAGAAGCAAAATATAACAAAATTATTAGCAAAAAATAACACAAATAACAACAAGAAACACATGAAGTAAAAGTAAATGATAATAGAAGTAACAACATGATACACAAGAAATAAAAATAAAAGAAAAATACACCATAACATATAATTATGAAATTGAAATTGGAACTACAATATGTAAATGCAAAAAAAAGGTAAAAAAAAGGTACACATCTTATTCTGGTTCATCAGACAAGTGAATAAATATTATACTTAAAATTTCTTTATTTCTATTACCAAGAGAGTCATCCATTGCAAGAATAACTTCTTTATATGTCCCACTAATATCCTTTAGGGTTAACATTTGCTAAACATAATTAAGTAAGATGAAAAATTTTGGACATTTCTTATTTCTGATGAGCAGGTTTAACAATATTGTAACCCTCAGTAATCACTCTAGATTAAGTCTCGATGACTACTATCCAATCAAATTTTTTTTTTTACTTTAATAAGCTATCTAAGGCAATATACCTAATTTTATTGACATATTAGAATAAACGGATCAAATTTTAATATATTTCTAATTATTTTAACTTCAAATCAGTGATATCGTATGGTCTATACCATGAATTAGGAACAAGATAGAATCACTCATAGTTAAATTATAATACACTACAATCAATCAAATCAGGATATTATACATGCACTATCTCATGAAGAATCCCACATTAATTTGTCTTGTTTTTGAATGGGTGTTTTTTTAACATTAATAGTATATTCTTCTTTTTTCATTCAGATAAGGAGGTTGTGAGAAATATGTTGTCATTCATTATAAATATTGGCAACATATTAACGATGTGCATGTGCTCTCAAGTAGAATCCATCAAACCCTGATATGTAACTATATTTTTTTTATCATGAATATATTAAATTTATCAACAAACATATTTAATTTAAACATTCAACTTATATACTAGTAGTTTGTCAAGTAAGTAGAATTTAAGTATATAGTGAACCGTGTTAGAAACTCTATCTAATTTTATAATTGATATTACTTTCATCCTTAATATTCGATAAGCTAACAACTAACTTTGTTGTAAAAATAAATAATCATTTGATTATAACACTTTCTGTACTGACCGAAACAACTATTAATTAGTGCACTTCTTACTCAAGAAATGGTTGAACTTCAACATAGTTAAAAAAACATAGACTGTCATAGCTCGAAGCTTCTTGTTATTGAGATGATATGAATTGTATCTGTTGGATGCTTCACCTAATTATTTAAATACAAAAATCATTGGATATAAAAGCACCATAGCTTTAGTTTTTTTATGGCTCATTTTATGACCAGAGAGTAGTTGGCTCCTATAACAAGTGTGAGTAATATATGAAGGTTTCATGCCATGCTTTATTCTTTTCAAAATTTTTATTTTATTATAAATTATGTTATATCACTAATTATTCAGTATGATATTATAATAATTCTTTTTAAATCATATCATTAAATATTCAAAAGTTTCTACCACTCAAATCAATAAATCCACATGTATTTTAATAGTCTTTTACAATAGCTTTTGTGAGATAAATGTATGTGTAGATTGTTCATCAAATCAATAAAGCTAAGAGAAAATATTCACTTAAGTTTGCATAATTACTGGAATGCTGTCGGCGTTATTTTTGGTGTGGGG
>NW_018164523.1:470559-476423 GCF_001263595.1 Phalaenopsis equestris
TTCTAGACCTCAATCAAAAGTGAGGTCAACAAATGCTTAATTCATTTTGTTTTAATATTTTATCCACTTTTAAATGTGTTGCACATAAAATTTTGAAGAGCGTTCTAATTTTGATAGTTGGATTAAGTATTTGACTTGATAAAATATTAAATGCATGACACACTAATCATTGTAAGAAAAATGGCTATCATGATTTTTCATGTCAAATATATTTCTTACAATCATGTCAACACAATAACTCTAATTAGATGCATACTCTAGATTAGTAAGCATATAAAAAAAAAACTTGAACAAATAAAGGTAGCTTGCATGGGGCTCCATGAACCCATCCTCCAAGATTATTGGGACCCCATATTTTCTTAGTAGAGATGGTAGTTGACCCAACTCAGATAAGGATCACTTCATCAACCACCCATGTGTTGCATTGATTAAAGTGGTCTAGTAGATCGAACATGCAATAGAAGTCTGATCATACACTTTTGCTTCTAATCTAATTTTATGTTAATGTTATAATTTTGAAAGGTATTTGTGATTTATTTTATAAGATTCAGGTTAGAAGATTAATCTAACCTAAAGAAGTGAAGAATTGAGCAAAGTAAAGAAGCAGCATGTAGGCACTGAAGCCCAACACCTATGCTCCAAAAGAGCAAGAATTCAATTTATAATCTAGAGAAGGAAGATATTATGTGCTAGTTTAGTGGCACCTAGGTGCTAGATTTGGATATCTAAGAGCCTAAAACCATTGCAGTAGTACTTGAGTTGACGAAAAGTAAGAGCTTGATCGCAAGTGTTCAAGCATTAGATACAAGTGCTAGTCACCAGTTCATGTGTTTTGATTGTTTGAGCACTTTAAAGGTGTCAATTCCTGAGGGAAGGCATAAAAAAGTTTCGCTAAAGGAAAAACAAAAAATTCAATGGGCACGCAACTAAAGGTAAACTGATAGACAAGGATTCTATGTTTGTGAAAGTGAAGTGAAGAGTGATTATAAGATTTTTTGAGTGTGTAATTATAATTTTAATCTTAACATATCTGTTGGATAAAGAAGATATACAAGTTTGTAATCTTCTTGGTGTAATCCATTGGGATTTATCCTTTCAAACTCTTATTTTTTTATATATTTAATTAATGAAATTATTATTATTTTTTTATTAGTATGATTTGTGACTAGAATTATATTTCTCCCTCGAAATGGTGATGTAGAAATTTAAAATTTGATTTTTCTTGTGTGAGTTTACTAAAAATTTTATAAGGTGATACTTTAAACTTCAAAATCATGACATGAATCACTTAAATCACTATGTAAATACAAGGGTGTCTTGTACCAGTGACAAGATCTATGCCCTAAGCATAATGAAATCTGTGCAAGAGCTGCTACACCGGTACTTGTGTGTAGTTTCAAATAAGCATGAGTCACACATTATGGATAGATGTGGGCAATCAAGATAGTCCATGAAACTAATATTTGGATAAGATGTTGGAATATCAGTACTCTCATAGATAAATAAATGGAATTAGTATATATTATAATTCATAGGAAGATAAATATCTTATGCATCCAAGAAAATAAAGAAGTTGGAGAAAAGACTAAGGAGATTGATAGCTTAGGCTTTAAACTTTTGTATTCAGGTAGTAGTTGAACTAGAATGTGTAGATGTAATTATAGATAAGAGTTTGAAAGACAATGTTGGAATTACTAACAACATTAGAGATAGAATTACATCCTTAAAGATTATTGTCAATAGTAAGATTTTTAATGTTATAAGTCTTTATGCTTCTCAAATAGGTTTAGATATAAGTTCAAAAGAAAAGTTTTGGAATGCCCTAGAAGAATTAATAAAGATGATACCTCTTGAAGAAAGAACTTTGATTGAAGAAGATTTAAAGGAACAAGTTAATAAAGTGGTAGAAAATTTTAGAAATATTTAAGGTGGCTATGATTATGGAGTGATTAATGAAGAAGATATAACTATATTAGATTTTACTTTAGCTTATGATTTTCTTACTGCTACTTTATTTAAGAAAGGAGATGAGCATATTATTACTTATAAGAATGGATCTAATGAAATAAAAATTGATTAATTTATTAAAATATAAAGAGATCATGTAGAATTTAATAATTATAGGTCACTCCAAATGAAAACTTAGGTACTCAACATCAATTATTAGTTCTGAATTTTGGGTTGAAGAGTTGTAAGAAAAATAATACAGTGAAATATTATTATAAAATTAAATGGGGTACCTAAAAGGCGTAAATAATACTATTTCTATAAGTAAACTTCAAGATTTTAAGATTTAGGATATTAACAAAGAAGTTCATTTTTTGTGTGATAAAGTGAGTACATAATTAAATAAGTGACAAAAGATGTAATTGGAGCATCAAAAGAAAAAAAATTTATAAGAAAATATTTGGTTGTGGAAAAATAATGCGCAAGAAAATATAAAATATTAAAAGTTCTGTTATAAAAATTAGTATAAATGAAAAAGCTTAAAGAACTGGGAAAAGTATAAAGTGGCCCGTAGGGAGTCTAAGAGAGTAATTTGTGACACTAAAATTTTTGCTTTTAGTAATCTTTATAATAGATTAGATAAAAAATATATTTATGAACTTTCCAAACAAAGATAAAAATAAAAGTGAAGATTTAATTTAATTAAAGTGTATTATTGATGAAAATGAAAAAGAACTTTTCTTAGATAAATATATTCAATAAAGATGGGTGAGCTATTTTGATAAAATTTTCAATGAAGTTTTTGAAAAATTTGATCAACCTTAGTGATCTTAATATCTTTAATAATAAAAAAAATTACTATCACATTAGTAGAAAAAAAAGTTAAGGAGGCTTTAAAAAAACAAAGGGTGGAAAATTAGTAGGATCTCATGATATCTCGTCCGAAGTGTGTAAATATCTAAAAAAAATTTGAAGTTTCATGGCTAACTAAACTCTCTAACATTATTTTAAAAATTTAAAATATGCCCAAGGAGTGGAGGAAGAGTATTTTGGTTCCCATCTTTAAGAATAAGACAGATACACAAGAGCATGCAAATTATATAGGAATTAATTTAATGTATCATACTTTAAAATCATGGAAGATGGTAATTGAACATATGATAAAATTTGATAAAAATATTTCTTATAATCAGTTTTGATATATGTCAGAGAAGTCTACTATCTAAGCTATTCATTTATGGAGAGGTTTGGTGGATAAGTATAAAGAGTAAAGAGGATCTACATATATTTTTATTGATTAAAAAAAAAACTTCTAATAAGGTTCCAAGTGAAGTTCTTTGAAGAGTTTTAAAAAATATAGGCGTTAATATAACTTATATTCAAGTCATTAAAGATATGTATTCTAGAGTTTTTAATTGTGTTCGAACAAAAAGTGGATTGACCAAGTATTTTTCTATTTTGATTGGATTACATCAGGGATCTACTTTAAGCCCATATCTTTTTTCTTTGGTTATGGATGCTTTTATTGGAAATTTACAAGATAATGTACCTTGATGTATGCATTTTATTGATGATATCCTTCTTGTGGATAAGACTAGAGAAAGAGTTCAGAAAAATTTGAATTATGGAGGTCAACATTAGATTCTAAAGGCCTTCACTTAGGTAGATCTAAAAATGAATACATGGAATGTATTTTTAGCAATAGAAGCACTAGTAGTAGAGTTGTAAATACTGTGATCAAATCCTTAAAAGGTGTGAAAATTTTAGATATCTCAAGTATATTCTTCAAAATGATAGTGATATACATGGGGATGTTATTAATAGAATTCAGATTGGTTGATTGAAGTGAAGGAATGCATTAGGTCTAGTGTGTGATAGAAAAATACTGCTTAAACTTGAACAAAAAAATTATAAGATGGTGATGAGACCAAAAAATGCTTTATGACATAGAATTTTGACATTTAAAAGAGAAACATAAAATAAAGGCTGAGATTAGAATGATTAGGTTAATGGGACCTGCACCTAGAGAAAAAATGTGAAGCAAATTTATCCATGAATTGGTTGGTGTAGCTCTAGTGCCATAAAATATAAGAAACATGTCTTAAATGGTTTGGCCACATCAAATATCAACCATTTGGTGATCCAGTTAGGAGAGTAGATGATTTAGATTTAACTTATGTTAAGAAAAGTGGAGGTCGACTGATCCCGAATCTCTTTATAGATGGTAATGTGATGTATGTGATTATATTCTTAATTTACTTAATTATAATTCCTACTTTACAACAAAGCCAAAAATTTGATCCCAAACAAAAGTTAGGTAAATTCTTAACTTCGAAGAAAATAAGAATACAGATATAATATTTAAATATGAGATACTACGCAAGTATACGTATTGTTATCAAATGATATATGACTTTTTTATTAGGCCCCGAATATCGAACGCATAGGGATAACTACAATATGAACTTTAAAAAATAGGAGAAATTAGATAACAAAATTCTACTTAGCAAAATTTTCTTACTTAAACTCTAGATGTTATAATATGAATTAAAGTTCAATTCTTCTTGTAATTTTTGATAATTAAAAATAAAGTAACTAGATATTTGTAAGATGAAGGAAATATAAATAAAATATATTTTTCCTTATCATGAATCAGTAACAAGTATAGGAATTTTGTTGTGGAAGTATTCTAATTGTGTTGTGTCAAATATGAGCAATAATATTTTTTACCCTAACTAGAGATGCTATAAAGAACATTGGCTAATATATAGTTTGAATAGACTTGAAGATGGGTTAGGTAAGGAAGATACTAGCTCTCACTCTTGAGTTTCCTCTTCTCCCTCCATCTGGGAGGCTAACATCTTGTATCAAAAC
The DNA here is from genome assembly GCF_001263595.1 of Phalaenopsis equestris. Lineage (NCBI taxonomy): Eukaryota > Viridiplantae > Streptophyta > Magnoliopsida > Asparagales > Orchidaceae > Phalaenopsis > Phalaenopsis equestris. Next base: position 475,381 of record NW_018164523.1, read on the forward strand.
ATAAAACTATAAATCAAATTGGGGGCTTTAACCTGTCACTCTAAAGCACTCTAACTCTAAAGTCCTCTAATTCTACACCTATCAAAGTTTATTTTCCTATTTATTTGCACTCAACCCCATGAACTACATTCTCATCCATGAAATCAAATGTGATTCTTACTATTTGTTTACTTAGACAATATCATCACATATCTTACATGTTTTCACAACAGGTATTAACGTCTTAATTGGAAAAATCAAGAAGTGAAGGAAGTACAATGTTTAAATCCATCACAACTTCTTTCAACATTAAACTTTACTACTTCACACAAATTCCCTCCAATACTTAACCACTTATCATTTTAAGGAAAAAGATAAAGAAAACTACTCATACTTCATCGGGAAAACACAATGACACTTGAGTTTAAAAGTAGAAATCATGCACACAAATAATAAGTTTAAATTAAAACCAAATGTAGTCACTTAAAATCTTCTTCACAAATTGTCTTGAAGTTTCTTTAAATTTCTTCATTTACTCACAATACAAACTAAAACTCAAAATAAACAGAAAAGGTGGGTGGTGGAAGAGGTGTATGTGGTGGTTGACACTAATCGGTTTGGATGGATGGATGATGATTGGCCTCTTCCATGGATGATCAAAGTTTTCCTTAATAAAAATCCAAGAGGTGCCTTGGTGTCTCTTAACAGAAACTTTATATATGCTTAAAAATACAAGTATTTAATACTGCTGCTAAAAGATTTAATTCCTTAGCAACGACACCAAAAACTTAATATCAGTTATAGATTTGATAAAGATGTATATATAAAATATTCAGTAATGGTAAAGTCACACTTATCAACGCAAGTATATGTATCGCTCAAGTAATATAGGGCTCTAATGGAGTCCTAGATATCGATCCCACAGGGAGTAATATTAGAACTACGAACTAAGATTTTAGAAAGCAATACTTAATCACAATAATGGAATTCAAATTGCTTATCTGTCACTAATAGGCAATTGAAATAAATATGTAATTTTAATAACTCTAAAATATCTAATTATA
>NW_018164523.1:476754-477289 GCF_001263595.1 Phalaenopsis equestris
AAGTGAAAAGATCATCACAACTTCTTTAATATTTTCATGGCTCAACCAATTCAAATCACCATTTCACAAATCTCAAGACAAAAAGAAAGACAGAGAAAACTACTCAGAACTCATGGGGAAGACACAACAAAACTCGGAATTCATATATAAAAGCAAAGTCATACAACTACAATAAGAAAATAACACTTATCTTTAATTTCTGCCCAAGCAAACTCCTCGAAGTTCCTCTGAATCTCTTCTTTTCTTTACAGCACACAGAATTCCTCTTCGAAGTGGCAAGGAGGAAGAAATTTCTCACTTTCCCTCCATTCTTACAATCTCTCGAAGAATTCCTCACAATTAGACTCTCTACACTTTCCCAAAACTTAACACCCCCCATCCAGAGCCTCTTCTCCTAGCTAGAGCCTCTAATTTTTGGCCAAAATCTTCTTTTTAAATATGTGGATGAGTTTTTCCAAGAGTTGCCTAAGCATCCCTAAAAAATTTGTCCTCATCCAATGCATTGTTGGACATAACCGCCGATCTCGCCGCCGGC
>NW_018164523.1:478429-482885 GCF_001263595.1 Phalaenopsis equestris
TAATTTTTGAAAATAATTAAATAGAGAACATCTAATAGTTAATCTTTTTCTTCCCTCCCCCAAAATTTAATTTTTGAATATGAATTGATACAGGTGGAAAGAAAAACTCTAAATATAAATCATACCTCAGTATTTTAGGCATTTTCATCCTTCTCAAAATTTCTACTTCACCTGGTCTGTAACATTAGGATCTTTCTACACATATAAATCATTAGAGAATTTGCTGGGTAATGAAATTTTGAAATAAGTACAAAACTAAACATTAAACAAACTCAATATTTCACTAACACATTCACAATACTAACAAAACAATTACAATTAAAATGCAAAAATGAAAATCACATCACATTACAGTTCATAAAGTACTAATCAACATTCATTATACTACACATGCAAATTTTAACTACCACACTAACAATTATAACAATAATTAAAAATTATCCAATTGCTACATAACAATAAAAATGAAAGTACAAACACACACAAACATCCATTTCAATTACAAAAAAATACAAAAATAAAAGTACAAGTGTATAAGTACATCAATTACATTCAGATATCAAAATCCCAAACTATATCTTTGTCTGCTTGGTCAGCAGGTGGATTGGGCGGATACTGAGTATATCGGGGGTATTCAGGAAAAGTAACATCAGGCTCACCTCTATAGTGTCGGGGCCTGAGCTTCATAATAAGCTATCTCAAAATTTGAATGCCTCTGAAGGTACTCACTATCATAATCATGTCGACGTTCTAAACCTCCAATCCTTTCATTTATTAACTCTATACTCTTTCGCTGCAAGGTCAACTCATTCATCAAGTCAGTTAGGGTAAGGGAACTAGAAGAAGGAAGATCATAACTAGTTGAGGGGACATCTCTACTAGTAGAAGGTTCTTGACTCCCACTCCCAGATCTCCATTTTTTGTGAGATTCATAAGTCTTCAAATTAGCTTTACTAATGGGTTTCATAGGGTAAATCCATTCCTCATCATCTCCAGCTTCCACTCCAGAAAGTTTGCACAGTGCATAAATAAGGCCAGGATGTCCTAGACCTCCACTTGTTTCACTCCTTGCCGTAGTCAATATATGCTTAAAAATGATTCTCCCCACATTTATATTTCTATTATTCAGAATACAGAAATTTAGAATAGCTCTATCTCTTGTTACCTCACTATGGTGATAGGTTGGTAACAAAGTAGAGGAAATAAAATAGTGCCACACTTTAGATGTGGCATTCAGCATGGAAGCAGAAAAATTTACCCGTTCTCATAGCTTTATCTTCCACATTCCTTTCCCATCAGTGAGAAAGTTGATCACATCATTCAGGGGGCCTTCCATTGTACTGAAGGTTTCGTAATGGCAGCTATAAAAATCTGGGACTTCGTAAAAGGAGTTAATGCAGGCGACACTAAATTCAACAGAAAATCCCCGCACTTGAACGATTCCGTCTTCAAAATAGAACATGTTGACATAAAACTCTTTCACAATATTTACAGTAGCTTTATTGGTGTGTAACATAAGTTTTCTGTAACATAAGTTTTCTCTTTATTGGTGTGTAACATAAGTTTTCTCACCTCCGCTCGATAATAATTTGTTCAATTTCTCCTCCCGGACTCTCAAAAACTTGATCTTGTATTCACTTCTTTCCTTCAAACACTGAAGTAAACCTCGACTGAGCCTTCGCATTGACTAAGCGAGACTCGTCAAACTCAAGTCGCCTCTTTTGTCGTGGAGCCATTTCAATCTAATCAAAATTATAGAAAAATTCCAAAATATACTTCAAATATGCATATAATGGCTTCTAAGAGTGATTCTAAGAGTTCAAAACTAAGTTCCATGAATTTCTTCCCAATATTTTCTTCACATTCTCAAATTTTTCGGGTTTCCTCAATGTGGAAGAAATTCATGGTGAAAATCAAATATTTTTAGTTTGGAGTGAAGTTCTTACCTACAGATGATCAAATTTGGTGTTTAAATGCCTTAAAATCGCCTCCCAATCCAATATCTCCCAAGCCCTAGGTCAAAAATCGGATTTTTCAGAGGAAGGGGATGATGAATAGTGGCGGTTGACTCGTAAAAATCGTGGTTGAAGGTGTTTTTTTGGTATCTCGCCGTCGGCGGGCTCTATTGAAATGGTTCAATTTCTATATTTTTGCGATTTCAAACAATTTCAAGCCTCAAAGACATTCGTTCAATCATTATAGACATAATTTTAAGTGGATAAATGATGTACTTATCACAAATAAACTATCACGTACTTATCACAAATAAACTTTTACAACACAAAACATCACAATTATATATAAATTCCAAGGGTTACAATATATGTTAGACAACACACCTAAGTTTGGTATTTTCTCAACCTTAATACATTAATTCAGCGTCGCAATCCAAGCCACAACACTCAAAACGCTGAAAAAAAACATTCTATGCTCAGTCTCAACTGTACAGAGATCTAAAAGCAAAATTCTAAAGCAAAGCAAACATAAAGTTCAAGCCAAATTACACACATAGATAGACAGGTAGCAATGTAAATCTACTATTCTTCAGATTCAGTGCTAGATTCTCCTCTGAGATCACCCATTGATTGAATATGAACAAAGAGATTATAGAAGGGTCGGTATGGAAATTCTTCAGTAGAGTCCTCTTCTATCAATTTCATTTTCCTCATCAGCCGTATCAAATTGTCTTCTATATGTCCTATATGTCCCCAGAGTGAGAAAAATGTTCTTTCATCCCTTAGTCTAGATGATCGAAGAAATCAGAGATATTATTAATTGCATTCATAACATTTTGTACCTCCTTCTCCAATTTCTTGATTCTGCGCAAGATCACCAATGACTTGTCCAGAACTAAAGGTTGAATAGGCAGTGAATTCTGAGACGATTGATCCACCATAATAGTCATATCATTTTCATCTTCATAGTTTGGGAATCTCTCAGTTGGGTCCAAAGGCTTCCAAGGTAGAAGTACCTTTTCCTAATTTTCATAAGATACTTGGAACCGACTGCAAAGCAAGAAAATTGTGGAAGGGTTTCCAAACCCATAAGTTGATCCATGAAAGATCAGGCCCAAAACAGGCTTCACAATTATAGATCCAATATCGATCAGCAGTCCCATTTGGATGCAATAATTCAGAATAACACTTTCCTTAGAAACTTTAGCGATCCTCATTGTCAGTAACAGTTTTGCAGAAATGAAGAAGTGACATTATTTTGAAATAGGATTTAGAAGTGTCGCAAAAAAACTAACATACCCGTTTTCTCCCATTTCCTCTTCCATTTCCTAGTCTTCAGTTTCGTCCATTAAATATTGGTAAATTCATTCATTTGGTTTCTTGTCGGGAGGAAGTTGGAATAATGGCAGACAAGAACGTTCTCGATCATATATAATTCATTGATCCGTGCAGGAGTAAAAGTTATCCATCTGCCTCACACATAGACGACTCCCTGGTTGATTCCATGTAAATTAGCATAAAATTCCTTCACCACAAGAACAACCACAGCAACGGTAGTGTAGCACAACACTTCCCATCTTCACCGCACTATCATCTCTTCAATTTCTGTCGAGGGATTATTCAATCCTCGATTTACGAATCCTCATTCCCTGATTAACTCTTCTTCGTCAGTATCTTGTTGAAGATTCGTTGCGCTTCTGCACTAATGACTTTCTCCGGTTGAACACTTGAATTCTATGGTTTTCAAGAAATTTCGTTTTCAGAGGAATTCGATGCTATAGGGATGAATTTGGTGGAGTTTCACTTTGTTTTTGGGGAACTATGAACTTAGGAATCGAATTTGGGAGTTTAAAAGGGGTAACTCCCGCCCAAAACCACAAAAACCGCCCATTCAAACTTCAAAACTGCCATCCCACCAGTCTCATCATCGGTGGTGTCGAGGGCGTCTTCGGCAAGCCTTTAGAATTTAATTTCCTAGACTCTCAAGAAAAACCCACCGTCTGCGACGTCGATGGTGCCGTCGGCGCCCAAGGCAAAAATTGCACAGCTTCGTTCTCGTTCAAATGCGTTCCAATTTTTCTCTATGGATCCAATTTTTATGATGATTCAAGGGTAAATAAGAGTAGTATAATTCAATACTACCACAAACTAATGATAATTTCAAATAAAAACTATTATAATCGCAATAAAAATAAAGATAACTTTGGGTTGCCTCCCATAAAGCGCTTGGTTTAACATCGTCAGCCCGACCGATTCAGGTATTATTCAGGTTGACTGATCTTAAGTTTAATTTTAAAGTTTAGCTAATAGTTTAGTTAACTTAGTTCTTTTAACTGCATATGGTTTTAATTTGTGTCCATTTACTTTAAATCTTTTTCCCGTCTTCTGATCTTCAATTTCAACAGCTCCGTAAGTATAAACTTGAGTCACAGTAAAGGGTCCTAACCAACGAGACTTCAATTTTCCAGGAAATAACTTCAACCTAGTGTTGTAAAGCAAAA
>NW_018164523.1:482981-483366 GCF_001263595.1 Phalaenopsis equestris
TTAATTCTTCCAATTCATTCACTTGTAACAATCTCTTCTTACCAGCATCTTTCATATTATAATTGAATTCTTTAATCGTCCAATATACTTTATGCTCCAATTCTAGTGGTAAGTGATAATTCTTTCCAAAAATCAGTCTGTAAGGAGTCATTCCAATAGGATTTTTATAAGCAGTCCTATAAGTACATAATGTGTTATCCAGTCTAGTGGACCAATAGACTCTACTAGGGTTTATAGTCTTTTCAAGTATTTATTTAAACTCTATTAGAAACTTCAGCTAACCCACTGGTTTGAGGGTGATAGGCAGTAGAGATTCTATGAATAATATTAAACTTTTCTGCCAATCTCTGAATGTATTTATTCCTAAAATGGAATCCTCCGTCAG
>NW_018164523.1:483870-484294 GCF_001263595.1 Phalaenopsis equestris
CATGTCCAAGAAAACTCCTAACTTCTCTTACATTAGTAGGAGGTGTTAGTTCAGATATAACTTGAATTTTGCAGGGTCTGCTTCCATACTATTTTCCAAAATTTTATGCCCTAACACAATTCCTCCTGCAACCATAAATTTACATTTCTCCCAATTTAGAACTAAATTAGTTCTTTCGCATCATAACTCCAAAACTTTTTCAAGATAATTTAAGCATGCGTCAAATGATGTTCCAAATATAGAGAAATCATCCATAAATACTTCCAATCCATCATCAATTAACCTACTAAATATGGACATCATACATCTTTGGAATGTTGCAGGTGCATGACCTAATCCGAAAGGCATTCTTATCCCGAACTATCGTTCATGCTGTATTCTTACTAGTAAATGTTGTCTTTTCTTGATCCTTGGGAGCAATAGG
>NW_018164523.1:484365-485946 GCF_001263595.1 Phalaenopsis equestris
AAGTCTATCTACTATTTATCTACTATTTGGTCTAAAAAGGGTAAAGTGAAGTGATCTTTCCTAGTGGCAGTGTTTAATTTTCTATAATCAATGCAAATACGCCAGCATGTATCTTGTCTGATAGGTATTAATTCATTATTTTCTTTTGTTTCAATAGTCACTCCTCCTATCTTAGGAACACAATGAATTTGACTTACCCAAGCACTATTAGAAATAAGATATATAATTTCAGTGTCTAACTACTTCAAAATTTCCTTCTTAACTACTTCTTTCATCATTGGGTTTAATCTCCTTTGTGGATCAACTCTTGGTTTATATTGTTCATCTAGTGTAATTCTGTGCAGACAAATCGAATGACTGATTCCCTTAATATCAGCTAAGGTCCAACCAAATGCTTACTTATATCTTTTTAATGTATCTAACAATCTTTGTTCTTGTAAATCATTTAATTTTGAAGATATAATAACAAGTATTGTAGATAAGTCTCCAAGAAACACATACTTCAAGTGGTTAGGCAATATTTTTAACTCGAGTTCAAGTGGTTTTATAATTGATGGAACTAGATTCTTATCAGCATTTTCTATAATATCTAACATCTCAAAACTTTTTTGAACATAATCTAATTCTTCATTTTCTATTTCGTCCAAAATAACTTCATCACTATCTTCAAATTGTTCTTTCTCTTCGAAATAATCTTTAAAATGTTCATTCAATAGATGTTCACTAATTTCCATGCAAAAACATTCATTATCTCTTTCAACAGCAGGGTATTTCATAGATTTTGAAATGTTAAAAGTCACTTCCTGATCGTTAACTCTCATAGTTGATTCTAATAGGAACACAATGAATTTGACTTACCCAAGCACTATTAGAAATAAGATATATAATTTCAGTGTCTAACTACTTCAAAATTTCCTTCTTAACTACTTCTTTCATCATTGGGTTTAATCTCCTTTGTGGATCAACTCTTGGTTTATATTGTTCATCTAGTGTAATTCTGTGCAGACAAATCGAATGACTGATTCCCTTAATATCAGCTAAGGTCCAACCAAATGCTTACTTATATCTTTTTAATGTATCTAACAATCTTTGTTCTTGTAAATCATTTAATTTTGAAGATATAATAACAAGTATTGTAGATAAGTCTCCAAGAAACACATACTTCAAGTGGTTAGGCAATATTTTTAACTCGAGTTCAAGTGGTTTTATAATTGATGGAACTAGATTCTTATCAGCATTTTCTATAATATCTAACATCTCAAAACTTTTTTGAACATAATCTAATTCTTCATTTTCTATTTCGTCCAAAATAACTTCATCACTATCTTCAAATTGTTCTTTCTCTTCGAAATAATCTTTAAAATGTTCATTCAATAGATGTTCACTAATTTCCATGCAAAAACATTCATTATCTCTTTCAACAGCAGGGTATTTCATAGATTTTGAAATGTTAAAAGTCACTTCCTGATCGTTAACTCTCATAGTTGATTCTAATTTTTGAACATCCATCATAGCTTTTCCAGTAGCTAAAAACGGTCTCCCTAAAATGATAGGTATTTCTTTATCTTCCTCCATATCTAA
>NW_018164523.1:489551-490892 GCF_001263595.1 Phalaenopsis equestris
CCTCGGGGGCGTCGTCGGCGGGCTTTCTAAATCATTAAATCTGGAGTCTCAAGAATTTCTCGCCATCGGCGCCGTTGGGCTCGTCGTCGGCGCTCTAGTTCAAATCTTCACATTTTGGTCCTTTTCGCTCCAAATTCGCTCCTTTTTCCATCTTTTTGCTCCAATGACCCTAATTCATCATTTTTACAACAAAACATCAAAAATACATTTCTTTAAAGTGCAATATCATCAAAAATAGTATAAAATAGGTATCAAAATCTCAACATATTTTCCTTTGGTCATCTCTTCAAAATGTGTTTCTATTCAATGAATCTTCTAAAAGTTGCCTCCTTTCAAAAGCCAATTGAATGAATTTTTGCGTCCATTAACTATTTCCCATGATTTTATCAAGAGTTGCTTCAAACACCTCTTTAAAAATTCATCCAAATTCAATGAATCATCAAATAACTACTTCTGATAGTTAAGCACAAGGTACCTGACACTTAGGTGTGACTCTCTCTGTTTAATTGGCCCGTAAGCGCCAGTCCTGGGTGCTTAGGCACACGGTTCATTTTTGCTTATTCTTCATTTTTGCTTCAAATTTGATCCTTTTTCACTCCTTTTACGACTTTTCATCCATTTGATTGTACTTGAAAGAAAAACACACAAATACCTTTCATTAAAGCGCAATATCTTAAACAATATGTATAAAAATGTGTACATAAAGACTATGTATTTTAGGTGTATCAAAATCCCATAAAATTAAAATGTTACTTGTCCTCAAGTGGCACTCAAATCCTTTAAAAACTAAATAAGTAGATTATGTGTATGAGTTTCTTAGGATATTCTAAAACCTTGATGTAGAAATATAGTAGTCCAATTTAGAAAAACTTTAGTGAATGAGACCAACTTAGAGTTTAGAAATTTTTAATGTAAAGAAGTATGAAAATATGAGTTTCTATATAGTTCATAAATATTGTAAATTCTCCAAATATAGAGTTTAGGCATTCTATCTTCTCCAATTAAAAAATTTTATCAAGCATAATTTTACTTACTATATTATATCCTTAAGCTTAAGATTTTCTCAAGTCTTATACTTTAAAAAGATTAGATGTGGAACCCACTCTGATCACCTCTCATGAGGTTTTCCATACATGAGTGGAATTTTTTCTCATAATCACTATGTCTCCTCATGTGTCCATCTATATGTTCTGTAAAACTTTCTAAATTTAATACCCTATCAGTGGTATAGTTGATGTTGTCTAATATCCTTTGTAATAGTTGTAACTGAGAATCAGATCCAAAAGTCTGATTTTGTGATGTAAAAGCATTGTCGGCACTATTTTTGGTGTGGGGTTTTCC
>NW_018164523.1:490992-494758 GCF_001263595.1 Phalaenopsis equestris
GGCCAAGTAATCCTATAGGAACTCCTCTTGAATCACTGTATCAATCCTGAGCACTCGCACTAACAAACTTGCTTGAATTAAATTGAGCTTTTTCCTTGCTCTTCTTCATCCTTGGGGTCATTTCTAAAAATCACATAAAATTCAAAATAAATCCCAAATTTAACTCTAAATAATTAAACTCAACTCCTAAAAGCTTAAACAACCAAATTTATGTATTTTCCATAGATTTTTTTTCAATTTTTTTCCATGAATAGTGATTTTTGGGTAGGTCCATAATGTGCTCAAAATACATGGTGAAAATAAAAAATTTTTACATAGAATTGAAGCTCTTAGCTCAAGAAGATCAAATCTAACAACAAATCTAACAAATTTTTCTTTAAACTACCAAGAAATTTTCAAATTAGGGTATGCCCTAATCTCCAATTCGCAAAATCTAGAGAAAGGGGACGAAGTCGAGGGCAAAAATGGAGTTTTTTGTACCTAATAGTCACTTTAAATTGTTTGCAAACCGGGGCTCAAGCGTGAATGGTTCAGCGCTTAGGCACCCGCCTCTCGGTTAAGGGAGCACTTAAGCGCAGGGTCTTGGCGCTATAGCGCCAGTGCACAAATTTTGATTTTTCTTGGTTTTACGTAAAATGCACTTTTAGCCTAAGTCAACCAACCCTACATGGTCTTATAAATATTTAATAACTATATTCTTCCATTTGAACTCTCCTCTTTCTTAAGATTCACCAATTTTAACTAATTTGGTTCAACACAAAATAACACGAAATTTAACACAAGCAAACACTTATACTAATTCACAAAAAATTACAAACATTTTCAATACATAGTATCTCAATCCAAAGAGTCGTAGATGAGATAGATCCTAAAACAAACACTAAACAATCATAACATTAAAAAAGCACACTAAACATACTTAACATTAACAAATAAACACTAAACACACAAACATTGAACAATGAAATTAATTTCACTCTCCATCCGGTGGAACGAATCCTGGCCTATCATTAGTCTCTTCTTCAACATTTGGAATGTAAATCTGATAAAATGGATGGTGGTTAATAACTCTGGTGGGATCGTCTTCAATCTATTTGTTTTTTAAATACATAGCCTTGTCCGCTTCTTCTACAAAACTGGTATAACAAAACTCCATGTTAAGTTTTCATCGCATATGATCCAAATGTGTGTTTACTTCCATCACTTTCACTTCAATTAAAGCCACGTCAGCCTCAATTTTAATAATTTTCTTCGCTATTCCTTCAATACTAAAGGCTAGAAAACCGCTGTATAACTCTTGCACACTTTGACCAATGAATTTATTTCTCATTTCTTCCTCCTTTTTCTTTAATTCACTCTCCCAAGATGACATCTTTCTAAGAACTCTCACTCTCCATTTAGAATTTAAGGGTTAAATTGAAGTGTGGTGAGACTTCTCTTCATACCCTTCTTATTTATAGGCTCTAGATCACGCCCAAAACCTCTAAACACGTTCTCAAACCACTAACCCACGTTTAAACACACTAAACCACATTCAAAACTTCTAGAAATTTCATTTAGCATGTTTAATAAACTATCACGCTTAAGAGTCGAAGGTTGGCGCTTAAACGTTAGTGCTTAATTTAGCACAGGTCAACTTAATGTCCAAAATTTCATTCTAACATGTCTATGTCATCCTTTAAAGTCTTAGAATCATCACTAAATCATTATATATTCAAAATACTACCAAAATTTTCTAAATAAAAAATGACAACATTACATTAAAAAAAACACACCGATAACTATAGGTTGCCTCTCATAAAGCACTTGATTAAACATCGTCAGCCCGACGTAACCAGTGCTTATTCTGGTGGACCCAACAACATAAGATTATTCAATTTAAGGATAACCTAAAAAGTAGGGTTTCAGCCTGTGACCATTCACTTTAAATATTTTATCAGTTTTAGGATTTTAATATCTACAGATCCATAGGGATAAACTTTTATCGCAACAAATGGGCCCATCCACCTGGACTTACGTTTGCCTAGAAATAATCTTAACCATGCATTTTATAGTAAAACGTGTTGCCCTGGCTCAAAATTTTTAGTAAGAATCCTTCGATAAAGCCTCATCTTCATCTTTTCTTTATAAATCATAGCACTTTCATAAGATTCATTCATTATCTCTTCAAGCTCATTTAAATGCAATTGTCTTTTCTCATCAGCATCCTTTAAATTATAATTAAATTCCTTAATAACCCAATATGCATTATGCTAAAGTTCAACTGGTAAATAACAAGCTTTCCCAAATATTAGCCTACATGGGGACATTCCTATAAGAGTTCTATATGCAGTCCTATTATATGCAGTCTAAGAGTTCTATATGCAGTCCTATAAGCCCACAAAGCATAGTTAAGTTTGTCTGACCAATCCATTTTGTTTGGATTTACAGATTTCTCTGATGTTCTTTTAATTTCATGATTGGATAATTCAGCGAAACCACTCGTCTGAGAATGATAAGCAGTAGAAATTTGATAGTTAATATGATATTTCTTTATTAATTTTTCCATCATTACATTTCTGAAATGACTTCCTCCGTCAGTTATGATAACTCTCGGTATCCCAAATCTAACAAATATGTTCATTCTTAAAAATTTTGCAACACTTTGAGCATCACATCGAGGTAAAGTAACAGCTTCTATCCATTTGGATACATAGTCTACTGCTAACAATATATATAAATTTCTGAAAGATGGTATAAATGGTCCCATGAAATCTAATCCCCAAACATCAAATATTTCAACTTCTAACACATAATTGAGGGGCATCTCATTTCTCCTAGAAATATTGCCTACTCATTGACATCAATCACAAGTTTTGATATAAGCATTAACAGCTCTAAAGATTGTAGCCTAATAAAATATAGATTGTAAAATTTTGTATATTGTTTTATCAACACCAAAATGTCTCCCAAAATCTGAATTATGACATTTTTGGATAATTTCATAAGTTTCTTCTAAATGAACATATCTTCAAATAAAAAGATACTTTCCTTATTTATATAAAAATGGGTCATTGATCCCTGTACTTAATGCTTATGCACAGTATAACAATAGTTCTGATGGTATTTTTCACTTATATTTCCTTATTTTGCAACAAAACCAAAAACTTGATCTTGAAGAAAAATAAGAATTTAACTTTTTAATTTATATATATTTATTTTGGGATACTACGCAAGTATGTATATCGTTATCAAGTAATATATGACTTTTTGATTAAGACATGAATATCAAACTCACAGGGAAGATTATGCAATATGCACTTTTTAAAAAAATTTCTATTTTTAAAAAGATAATTACTTAAACTAAAAACGAATTTTGCAGGAATTTAAAATTTAAATATTTTTGGTATTTTTGATATTTTAACGAAACAATAACAGCTAAAGTTTTTGTAGAAGAAAAGTACTTAATATGAAAATATCTTTCTTCTTATCATAAATCAGTAATAAGTATAGGAATTCTTTTGTGGAAGTTTCAAGAAATAATTAAGTACATGAATTTAAATCATCACAACTTCTTCCAAGATTAAAGATCAATACTCTCCACAACTTCCATCCAAAACTTAATTACTTATCACTTTAAGAAGAAAGATAAAGAAAACTACTCAGAATCCATGAAGAAAACAAAACCACACTTTAGTTTAAAAGAAGAAATAATTGTCAAACCAACAACAAGTCTCAATTAAAACCAAAAGTAGTCTAAATCAAAAGATAAAAACTTATCTCAAGC
>NW_018164523.1:495009-495309 GCF_001263595.1 Phalaenopsis equestris
GTATTTGCCCAAGAGACGCATCCTTTTATGATAATTTTCGTCCATGGTGGTTACAACCACCTATTAAGCCAATGGGTGCATCAAAAACCTCTTTGAAATTCATGAAAACTGATTTTACTCCTAGTAACTGCCACTGGCACTTAAGCACGGGGTCTCGGCGCTTAGGCGCGACCTCTCTGTTTAACCGACGCTTAAGAGCCGGAACTAGCGCTTAGGCGCCAAAACTCTTTTGCATAATTTTTCACCTTTTTGCTCCAAATTTGATCCTTTTTCACTCCTTTAAGCATTTTTTACATTTTT
>NW_018164523.1:495825-574416 GCF_001263595.1 Phalaenopsis equestris
AAAGATAGTCACTTATATTAATCATTTTCTATACTAAAAATTTTTAACTTAAAATTTTTCTTCATTACTTAAAATTTTAACTAAATTTTCTTACTCATTTCTAAAATCAAATTTTACTTCCCTAATATAACTTCATATACATAATCAATTTTTTTCTTTTAAAATTAAATTCACTTGTAGTACTTTTGAGAACAAATAAAATTTCAATTTTGAAAATATTTTTCATCCCCCCAAACTTAAATTTTTAACAGATTAAACAGTTTAGCATTAGATAATTATATAGGCAGGAAATGAAAATTGAAATAACATGCTAGCAAGAATTTTTACATCATAATTATACAAGTATAAAACTAAAGACAAGAGTAAAATTAATTTTGATCAAATATTCTAACATTTTGTTTTAGTTTAACATGTAGAGATTCAAATAGACTTCTAAACAGTGGGTATAAAAGCAAAGAACACACTAACATGATAAAAGAAAAATACACGGCAGGAGTTTCTAAATTTTAAGTTTAAGATCTAAGCTAGCAAGATTTTCTACTTTATAATAGATATGAAATTAAGTTAAGTTCTAAACTAAATAAATCATAGTACTAAACACAAAACAACTGTTACTACCCTAAAATTTAAAAATAAAATATTAACCACCACAAACATCATAATAATAATAAAACATAAAAGTTCAAAACACAACATAATCCAAAACAACACACAGATGCAAATGTAGCATGCTCAGACCACATAGTTCATATCATATTACAATCATAAAATGAATCTCTCAGCTCTACTCTTCATCCTCAGAATCACCGTTGTACCATTTTTCTGTAGGCTCATAATCAGGATATCGAGAATATGGAAGAAATTGCACTCCTGGGTCACCTCTAATCAGGCTCTCCAAAGATGTGTGGAATTTCTCTTCATGATCACTCTTCCTTTTATTATAACTATTAGTATGATCTGCAAAACACTCTAAATTTTGTACCTTATCAGCGATAAAATTGATATTATCCATCATCTTCTGCAATAACTCATCATGAGTCTTAGTAGAATCACCTCTAGATGTAGAAGCACATGAAGTAGATGGTCTAGATGAAGATGCAGCAGACGTCTCTAATCCATAGCTCCTAGAAAATCCTCCTCTCCAGCCGAAAATTAAATGCTCCGAATAAGCCTTCACATTCACTTTTGTAATGGGCTTCAGAGGCAACAAAACTTCCTCTCAACTATCATACTTTACTCTCATACTTTACTCCAGCCTGCTCTCCAGCCTGCTCGCATAAAGAAAATATCAAGGAAGCAAATCCCCTATCTACAGTAGTAGCAGCGACAGCTGAACTGATGATAGTGTGATAGATCAAAACCCCTATGTTGATGGGTTATTCCTCCTGAATACATTAATTCAACATCACTCTCTCTCTGGTCACTTCACTGGGATGATTGGTTGGAAGCAGACGAGCATAAATGAAATAGTGTCAGACCTTTGAAGGTAGTGGGTGGGAGTGTAATGTGCAAGTGCGTATGAGAGACCAACCAAGAAAACACTACCAGAGGGTTATCCCTAAGGCCAAGCAATCCTATGGAGATTCTCCTTGAGATCCTCCATATTGACCCCGCCTACTAAGTGCTAGAGGTTAGGACCAATATGTGGAACTTCAAGTTGAGCAAAGAATAGTTTAGAATTTCTAATGGTAAGAGTTCCTTTTCTAGTCCTCTAAGAATAATCAACAGGAAAGTCCTATGGCTAGACCTTAGGCTAATAAAGAGGAAAGACTAGACCTCAACTAAAAGTGGAGTCAACATGCAATATCTCAAAAAAAAGTATAAAAATGTTTACATAAAGACTATATATTTTAGGTGTATCATCGACCTAAATATACTTAGGAATGTTGTATAAAAAATGATCTTGATTTCTTAGAATTAAATAAAAATATGACACTTAATAGGACAAGATGAAAGAAAAAAATTCATGTTGGTGACCCCAATTAGTGGGATAAACGCTTGTTGTTGTTGTTGTTTTACTTTAACCTTCAATTCTTTTTTTACATTCAACTTGGCTAGTTGGTAGTTAAAATAGGTTGTGACCTTCAAGTGTCAAAAAAATCTTAAGGAATAACTTGGTTAAAACACATTAACATAGGAGAATAGGAATATCACTTCTAAGTTAATGCAATAGTATAGAGAAATAAGAAAACTTGAGCTAAAAAATTGATTTAGAGTACTAAAAATGTTTGATTATCAAATCTTCTTAGACAATCAAGAGGGATAAGGAGGGCGTCTACTCCTAATTGTCACCGACAAATTGAATTAACAAATCAAACTTAGATTTCTATAGAACCAATTTAAGAGAGTAATATACTAGCATAAAATATCATTGTTAATATTCTTATCTCATTAGTTTAGGTTTTAATATTTAAATAATTAGGATTAAAAAAGCACAGAACTTCTAACATGCATATTAGATTTAAAACCAATAGACTAAAAATTTTTCACTTTGGGAGTTGGCTCACTTCTCATGAGATCGAGGCACGAACTCTATTTTGCATACTACTTGAATGACATGTGTACTTACGTAATTCAAAATTAAAAAGATATATATCTAATTTCTAATACTCTATATGGACCAAAAAAGGTGAAATAGGGATTATACCTGCTAATGGTATGAACAGGAACCCTACACAAAATAAAAGAGAAATAGACAACTTACCTACAAAGCTAAGCTTCCTCCAAAGAGAGCATACGATCTCATCTAGATTAGGAGAGCCTCTAAAATCCTATATCAAACTAGATGACCACCTCAACTATAAAAAAGTATGTTGGGCCATCAAAATGAAAAGCATGTATTTTCCTCAAGTTTTGCAACATGTATGCAATTATTAAAGGAATTTCAATCGTGGAGGCCCTATTAATTTGTAAGGAGGATATATTCATGAATTTATTATCATTCTAAAACAATTTTGAAGGCCATGTTTGAAAGTAAAGATAGGACAAATGCTAATTTGAAAATCTTACTATTTTAATCCTTATTTTGATTGACATAAATACTTTAATATTAGATTTATAACAAAATATTATCCTTAAAAGTCTACTCGTGATTGCACCTTGACAAAGCACATGCGTAAGAAAGAGTGAACCTATTCAAAGCATAACAAAAGAAGCGTACCATTAAAAAAAGAGGAGGCAAAGTCCACTCAGGTTTGTGATGCTGAGAGAAACATCATAGCTTGGTCCCATTGATCTTGCACTATGGTTCTATAAAAGTAGTAGTTAAGAGTTGTTCAAAATTGAACTAGGTAACATGACCACAAAAAGTTAAAATAATCATTGAGCATGATAAGATGATATTGAAATCTCATTTCACACCTAAAAGGGGAACAATGATATAATACTCAAAGAACATTATTACACACTAAGGTAAGCTAAGGTCCTATGTTGTTAGAGCACTCCAAAAAATACTACTATGATAGAGAAACATAGAGATCTATCCTTGGTATCCTCTAATATTATCTTACCCTAGGTACTCCAACATAAAACTTAAGACTTTTTTAGAAAGGAAATCAAAAAAGAGAAAAGATTTTCATCTAGGTAAATATTGGGCGATGTCTGATGCTTTAAAAGATGCTTTATTGCTTCACCAGCTCCTACGATCATCAAAAATAGAAACATCAATGTCAAGAGGATCCACCCAAGAGGATGAGAGAAATGGCATAAAGCAATTGGGAACCACCCATTCTTATATTTGGAAGAAGAAAGTTGCCAGAAGTTCTATCCACCACTCTTATGGCATCATGATTCTCATAGAGAGCCAAAACTAGATCCAATGTATAGCCAACCACTCCAATAATCCAACCGAAAGTCCAACCTTTGAGGTAGCCTAAGGCTTCCCCCTTTTTAGAGAAATAAGTTGGTACTGCACCGCAACACTAAGTGTGGTGCATGACACCTCAGAACCACTAATGTGTCCATTTCCACATCAGTCAAAAGTATAGATAGCATGGCAAAAGGCATACCTTATGTCAGCAAGGGCTTAACAACTCCAAGAGAGGCACTAAGCCACCACCAATGTGGTTGATTTCATGTCATTAAACATCATTATTGATGTCATAAAAAATCATTACTGATGTTCAATCAAGTGTCACCATTTCGAGCTATCATGACACTATGAAGGCTATACAATCCCACAAAACTACTGACGCCTCAAATTCTACATTAACTTTGACAGTAATGCCCATCTAATCAGGGTTATTAGAGTCTTGACCATGATAAGGGGCCAAGGTGCTAAAACAGATACCAAGGCACCATCATAGTGATTGTTGCCGATTATGCCTTGGAGCCCCTGCAAATCATAAAAAGTGACCAACTTGGTAGTAGAGCACTCCAAAGGGTTCCAAGGGCTCTTAAATGGAAATATAATAAGGACTTTGAGCGAAAAAAAAATAGCTCACATATGACACATCAAATTAGTCATGATATTATTATTATCCAAAAAAGATTACGCATTCCCAACAATTTATAAATAGGGAATACAATAAATACTTATATCTTGATAATGAAGGATATAAAAAATAATAACATCAAAAGAAGAATGTGGTATCACACAACCCTTAAGGATTGATTAACCATCCCCCTCTGAGAATTTCACTACTCAGTGTCCCACTCATCCCTCTAGTTAGGCTATGATCTTGGGGAGAATACCATAGCACTTTCTCACACGTATCATATGTTTCTCCATGTTATTAAGACGACATAACTTGTTATCCCTTGATATGATTGAGCTAGCCCATTGACCCGACCTGCAATTACACAGATTTCTATGATCTAAAATATTGTCAAAAACTTAGCCTAAATTATATTTAGCGGCTAGTGTGAACAAATAAAATGATTTATAAAATAAAAGATGAGCTTTCACACTATGAGCACTATGCAAGTATACGTATTGTTTCAAGTAATATAAAGTTTTCTTTAAAAAACCCAATATCGATCCCACAGAGAAGTTGTAACTTTTTAATAATGACTTAGAAAAGTTTCTATATAAACTACAAACACAACTTATAGGAGATAAAAGTCAAAATTTTTAGAAAGACAAAAACTAAATTTATGCAGGATTTGATTTTAAGCAGAAAGTAAATGAAAACTAATACTATATAAAAGAAAACTTCAAATGCTATAAGAAGAACTTTCCCCTTGCATAGAGATGATAATTAGTGTAAAATTTGAATGTTTAAAAGTCAAATGTGGTATTGTGATAAATAGGCGCATACCTTTTCTTTACCCCCTCTCGTTGCTTGTAAGGAACATTGTCTAGCCAAAAGTTTATTTCAGCTAGTGTAGTAGTGCTGAGTAGATTATGGCCTCTCACTTCCAGATTGCCCACAATTCCCTCTATAGGATCTGTTAGGGACTGTTAAATCTAAAATACAAACTGAAATGATAAGAATTTAGCCTGTCACCCAAGAAACATCACTTCTATGCCTAAAAGAATTATCTCCCTATCTATTTGTGCTAACTAGTGAACTGAGCACCACACTCCCATATTAAAGGTCAACATGACATTCACAAAATGAGTGATATCACACCCCTCTCGATTCAATATGTTTTGTAACATATGTTAACCTCACAAGTGGCCAAATTACAAAGTCAATGAAGTTTAGGTGAAAGTGTCATAACAAACGTTTTTTAAAAAATATATATAAGTCTTCAAACGATTCACATATTACTCATGATCATTTCTCATATCAATAAGAAAGTAAGGAAACTACTCAGAATTCATGGAGATAAAACAAAAACACATAAACTTATATTGATAATCAAGTTCACAAAAGATAGAAAAACTCAAATTAAAAACAAATTACTTATCCTGGCTTCTCCCCAATCAAACTCTAAAGTCCCTTGCCTGTACTTGACTCCACAAGACTCACACAATACTCACACAACACAAGAACTGAGCACACTCTCATTATGGTGGTCTCACTCACAAGACTGACACAAAAGTGACACCAAAGCCTAAAAAAAAACCGCCAAAAGTCCTCTTCAAGTCCCTTTTTTTGCCAGAATATGTAGAGCTCTGAAAATAACTAAAGGTTACTTCAGGCACCTCTTTGAAATTTTTCCAAATTCAATGTATGATGCTCTAACTAACTCTGGCGCCTAAGCGCCGAACTGTGGCACCTAGACGCCACTATTCTAGAATAACTTTTTGGTGCCTGTGCATTGGATCTGGCGCTTAGTCGCCACTACTTCACAACTCTAGTTTGCCTCTAATTTTGTTCCATTTCTCCATTTCCTGTACCTGAAACCAAAAAAATGCAAAATACCTTCCATTAAAGTGTAATATCATAAAAAATGTGCATGAAACATGTATTTTTAAGCAATATCAATTCCCCCAAACTTAAATGTTACTTGTCCTCAAGTAACATTTTTACTATATAAAAATATATAACTTATGGTAGTGGGGGTTTTACTTAAATATTTCTATAGTTTTTGTTCCATAAATGTAATAGTAAAACCATAGAAAAGTTTTCAATAACTTAGGTTAGAACCAAAATGTAAGAATATCTAGTAATCAAGTCTAGGAGTTCTGATTATCTATTCATTTCAAGAATAACTGTAATTTGTTATACATAGGGATCTCAGAAGAGTTAAAGGAAAAGAATTTCATGAGAGTTCTACTAGTAAATGTGCTAATACTTTTAAAATTAAGAATAAGTTTGAAAATGTAATAAAGTCTATTTCCTTAAGTTAATTCCAGTGAAGCCAATTTTTTATTAGGCATCTCCTCAAGCTTCTCCTCATACTTTTTTTTTTCTTTTTGTTTTTCTTTTTCTTTTGATTTTTCCTTTTTCTCTTTTCTTTTCTTTTTTATATTTGGATAGCCTTTAATGATTTTGAACTTCACTATCCTCTTCTTAAAGTTAAAAACTTCATACATTTCTTTACTTGATAATTTGTATTAGCTTTAAAATGAATTTTCATAGAGTGTCAATCCTTCTCTTTTTTTTTCTTAAGTGTATATCTAAGATCCTTAATATTTCAAAAATATAGTTTTCCTTACTTGAAATAGTAAAAGCATAATTCTATACTCTTATACTAAATATCTTAACTCTAAAACCTTTATTATCTAAAACTTTTACTTAAGTCTGCTATAACATTACAAAAATAAAAAAAACATAGCTGTCTAAAGCTAACACCACATACCATAGGTTATGTTAAATAACTTTTGAAATATGGTTTGTTAAGGAAAAATAAGGTTTAGTTTTTTAAGAAAATTTTCTCCCTTCCACCAAACTAAATTTTTTAATTAATTTAAAACAGCACAATTCAATATAAGCATGAAGAAAGAGAAAAATCTAAAGGTTCTAAGGAGGAAAATAGTACAAGTACAAGTACTAAAAATAAGTGCTGAGCAGTAGTAAATCTAAAACTAAAATATAAAGCATGAAATTCGCAAAGTGAAATACTACTCTAACACAAGCATTTTTAAATAACATGAGAAAAAGTAAAATAATAATGCATTAAGATAAAATAAAAAGTTTTAACACACAACCCACTCACTAATAGTACATCTAAGTGACTAATAAAACCTACATAAAAAAACAACAATTTAATCATCCTCTTCATCATCATCTTCATCATCTTTCCCTATCGATCTGTGACACTGATATAGGGAAAATCTAGGGCAAGTAGGAAACTCAACTGAATGATCAGCCTTTAAGAATTTCACTAAATTTTCATCAAAAGTAGCATCATAGTCACTCTTACTCTCTAAAATTCATCGTAATGATCCATATGCTCTTCAACATTCTGCATCTAACTTTGTAATGATAGAATATCCCCTACTGAATAAACAATTGCTCCATGATAGTGTTTAAGGAAGAAGTACCAGAAGTAGAAAGTCTCGAGGCTGAAGCAGATGGTGCATTAACAGTTGTAAACCCTTGGGTTCAACCCAAATGAACCCAAGTCAAATCCTAAACCCTTAGGCTCAATCTAAATGAACCCAAGTCAAACCCAAAACCCTTGGGTTCAATTCAAATTGAACTTAAATCGAATCAAAAACCCTAAATCCATCAAAACCTTAATTAGGTCTAACCTTAATTAAACTTAATTAACCCTTAATCCCTACTTACATTAGGCTTAAGTGACCTTTAAAACTTAATTAAGTCTAAACCTTAATTAAGTCTAACTCTAATTAGACTTAATTAACCCTTAAGCCTTACTTACACCCTTAAGCCTTACTTATTAAACTTAAATTAGGTCTAACCCTAATTAAACCTAATCAACCCCTAAGCCTTACTTACATTATTAGGCTTAAGTGACCTTTAAGCCCTAATTCAGTCTAACCCTAATTAGACCTAATTAACCCTTAAGGCTCACTTACATTAGGCTTAAGTGACCTTTAAACCTTAATTAAGTTTAACCCTAATTATAACTAATTAACCCTTAAGCCTTACTTACATTAGGCTTAAGTGACTTTAAACCTTAATTAAGTCTAACCCTAATTAGACTTAATTAACCATTTATTTATACTTACATTAGGCTTAAGTGACCTTTAAACTTAATTAAGTATAACCCTAATTAGACCTAATTAACCCTTAAGCCTTACTTACATTAGGCTTTAGTGACCTTTAAACCTAAATTAGGTCTAACCCCAATTAGACCTAATTAATCCTTAAGCCTTACTTACATTAGGGTTAACTGAACTTTAAACCATAACTACGTCTAACCCTAATTAAACCTAAGTAACCCTTAAGCCTTACTTGCATTAGGCTTAAGTGACCTTTAAACCCTAATTAGGTCTACCCCTAATTAGATTTACTTAACCCTTAAGCCTTACCTACATTAGGCTTAAATCAACTTAAATCATAATTAAGTCTAACCCTAATGAGACTTTTACTTACATTAAGCTTAAATCAACTTAAACCCTAATTAAGTCTAACCCTAATTAGACTTAATTAAACCCTAAACATTACTTACATTAGGCTTAGATTAATCTCAAACCTTAATTAATTCTAACCCTAATTAGACTTAATTAGATCTTAAACTATACCTACATTAAGCTTAAGACTTAATTCCTAGGTTCAAACACCATTAGACCTAGCTTAAACCCTTAGCTTCTACCTAAATTGAACTTAAGTCACCTTAAAACTCATAGGCTAAACTTAAATTGAATCCAAGTCATCTCAAACCTTAGATTCAATCTAAACTGAACTCAAATTTCCTAAACTTCGTTAGGTCCAACATACATTGGATCTAAACTTTAACCTATATTAAACTTACCCAAACCTCTTAAGGTCCAATCTATATTGAACTTAAACTCTAGATCCAACCTACATTAAACCTAAAATTTAAGTCTAATCTACATTATACTTAATCAAATTACTTTAAGTTTTACCTAAATTAAACTTAAGTGACATTAAACCTTAGGTTATACCTAAATTGAGCCTAAGTGACCTTAAACTTTAGGTTCTACCTAAATTGAACCTAAAATATTCCATACCTTAGGTTCTTCCTAAATAGAACCTATGTGACATTAAACCTTAGGTTCTACCTAAATTGAATTTAAGTGACATTAAACCTTAGGTTCTACCTAATTTGAACCTAAGTGAAGTTCTACCTAAATTGAACCTAAGTAACCTTATTCTTTATGTTCTACCTAAATTGAACCTAAATAACTCAAGCCTCGGATTCTACCTAAATTGAGCCTAAATCACCCTATACCTTAGGTTTTACCTAAATTAAACCTGAGTGATACTAAACCTTAGGTTCTACCTAAATTGAACCTAAGTGACGTTAAAATTTAGGTTATACCTAAATTGAAACTAAATCAACCTATTCTTTAGGTTTTACCAAAATTGAACCTAAGCGACCTTATACTTTAGGTTCTACCTAAATTGAACCTAAGTAACCTTATACGTTAGGTCTACCTAAATTGAACCTATAAAACTCAAGCCTCAGACTCTATCTAAATTGAACCTAAATCACCCTATACCTTAGGTTTTACCTAAATTAAACCTAAGTGATATTGAACCTTCGGTTCTACCTCAATTGAGCCTAAGTGACATTAAACTTTAGGTTCTACCTAAATTGAACCTAAATCAACCAATACCTTAGGTTCTACCTAAATTGAACCTAAGTGACATTAAATTTTAGGTTATACTTAAATTGAACTTAATTGACATTATAGTTTAGGTTCTATCTAAATTGAACCTAAATCAACCTACACCCTAGGTTCTACATAAATTGAACCTAAAACAATCTAAATACCTTAGTGTCTACCCATATTGAATTTAAGATTTAAGTCTAACTTACATTATACTTAACCATATCAACTTAAACATTAACGTTAATTGGCATTGGATTTAACTAATTCCATTAAGTTCATTCTTAAAATGAATTTAAAACTACTGATTCAATTCTTACAAGTCTCCTGACATAGAAAAAAATACCAAGGACATAAAATCCACTCTAAAAGTCAATAAAACTTAAACATAAACCCAAAAATGCAACTAGGTTTGAGAAGATATTTTGGAGGAGGTAACCGTTAGTTGAGAACAAAATATCTTCCAGTCATTTATTACTAATAAATCTGCAAACTTAATGGTCTAGGACGACGGAACCATGGGATCCTGTTCTGGTCATCCCAAATAAAAATAAATAACAAAACGACAAAAAATAACGAGCTAATAAATTGTAAACGACCTAAAATTTTTCAGCCCCTACAATTCAAATAAGACACTAAAACTTAAGATTGAACCTTAATGAAAAAAGATCGCCTAACGCAACTTGAACCCCAGTGTTCAGATCTATGAAGAACTTTTGGACGACACAATCTGTGGTTGCTGACAAGAATCTTCCAGTCCCGTTTTAATTTTCTTTCGGACTAAGTAGGTCTGAATACCCCGACAACCCCAGGATGACGGAGTCATATACATCTTGACCGAGTTGTCTAAAAATTATTCAACAAACTAAATCGACAAATTAAAACATAATTTCAGGCTAATTTTGATTTGCAGGTTTGCTAAAGACATAAGGCAAGTCATGTTTCAGATTTACTTTGCATGTTATTAGGATGTGCTAACTCTATTTTGCAATGATGACATTCTAAAGATGGAATGGTGAATCTCAAAACAACAAAACGAAACAAAACAATAAAATGACATCAACACAACAAAACAACATCAAAACAACAAAACGACAAAACAACAACACGACAAAAACGACATGCATAAAAAAAATGACTAAACAAAAGCTTTAGGATTGTTTCAAATTCTTAGAATTTATTACCCTTAGGATGGAACATTGACGTTTCTTCTTTTGATCTTTGTTGATATTATAAGACAATTGGAGTTATTGCTCCTCCTGAAATATTAGTTTTGCCCCTCCTAAAAATCATTTTGTTCTTGATCGCCCTAGCTTCTCCCATATTGGATATAGGGGGACAGTTTGCACTCCCAAAAAAAAAAAAAAAGAAAGAGCTGATTCCGCCCTCTGCCTAAATGCGCACGGATTGGATGCTAAGTATATAAACGTTCCATAAATACATCCTCACGACATTGGAAAAAAGAAATTGCTTAGGATGTCGTCAGAATTTTTCTTTTTCAAAAAGGAAAAACCATGCTTAAAAATGTTCTCAAACGAGCAAAATAATTATCTTATTCGGATTTGCAGCTGCACCTTCTCTCGTACATATTACTTGCCTCAAATTTTCCATTTGCGTCTGCATTGCTTCACCTTCTAAGAAAAATAATTCATATCATTAACTCCTCCTATACATCAGACATTCTAAAAGTTTTCCATATTAACAGTAATCTCAGATACTAATAGAGTTTGTAATTTAGGAGAATATAAAATATTAAATGATTTAATATAAGAATAAATTGATGTTAATGATATCGTCTGTGTAATTTTAGAATTAAAATATTTTACAAATAAATATGAAGGTTTAAATTTGGATACATAATATATAAGTAAATTCATGATAAAGTTACCCTTTTTTTAATATATTTCAATTAATTCTGGTTGAACTTTCTTTTGAAAAGCATACGTTTGTCTTTGGATGCCAGCAAGCTAATAACATCGCCTAATTGCAGGTTACTAATTGGTTCATCAACGCAAGGGTGAGGCTATGGAAGCCCATGATAGAGGAGATATACTTGGAGGAAATAAAAGAAGACGAACTAAACCCAGGCCCTAGCTTCTCCTCCATTGATCCCAAAAAGCAGGCCGAAGGTGTCCCCGAGCCGGACTCCTCCTTCATTAACGCCGACTGCCGAGGCCATACGAATCAGAGAAGCTTCCACAACTACCCAAATCAAGTTCAAATAACAGACCATTTCGGTTTAGCAGACTTTGATTTGTCTTCCTATGCCGAATGCAGCGGTCAGAGTTACAGTGGCTATGGAGTCTCCCTCACACTTGGCTTGCAGCAACACAATGGCAGCGGTTGCGACGGAGGCGGTGGCTTCTCGTTGTCGCCGATGAATCATCTGAAATCTGCCGTGATCGACGGCGAGGTGCGGAAACTATCTGACAGGAACTTGATGGGAGCTCAAGTGCTGCATGACTTAGAGGGTCCGAAAGCCGGCTGGGGTTAAGTTGAGAAAAAAAATATTACGTGTAAATTTGATGATATTGTGGTGGTATTATGATATTATTCATATTATTGTTTAGGGAGTTCCCTGATTTTAATATAGGTGATTTGATAGTATCTCTTAAATGCTTTGTGCCAAAATACATGTTAAGGGAGAAATGTTGGACTTGTTTTGGGTGAATAAATTACATGAATTTCGATTTATTGTGTATCGTGTGTAACAAATTATTTGTTGTTTACAAAGTAGTACATAAGTTGCAGTGAAATTTAAACTAATTTTCTTGTCAAATAACATCATCAGTAACAATTATGCAATCAAATAACATTATGTAATTGTTGAGTGTAACAAAAATTCAGAGCAACTGAGAGAATTTTATGTATTAGTTTTGTAATGCCAATCCTTGCACATACACAAATAAAACAGGAAAAATACACTGAGGCACTACATCTTTTACGTGGAATACTTATGAAAGAAAAGATCATTTAATAATAAATAACTAAAAAAAGTTATTGAATTCTTAAGAAATATTTGTTAGGTCTTTTATAATCATAGAAAATAATTTCACGAAATTTTTAGTTATTTAGATTAGTCAAATTAAATATTAAACTAAATGGAAGTATCCAAAAGTAACAAGTCATTCACTAACCCCAGAAAAATTACAAAATAAAAAATAAATTAAATAAAACTAGAAAAAAAAAAACAAAAACTCTCTACTAAACCTTAAGCATCGAGATAACTTGGGAAAAGTAAAATCAATGTAATTTAAATAATTTTTTTTATTTAAATTATATATATATATATATATATCCCCAAGCTACACGAGGTGGTAGCAGGCTCCTTCACAACACCATTGAAAAGCACGAGCGTCGAACCTGTAAATCCCCAAGCATATGTATTAATAAAAGTTCAAACCAAAACACCATATCTGCCCACCAAAATAGGAAGTGGCCACAACATTAAAAAAAAGAATCGCAAAGCCTTCTCAATATAATCCCACAGTGATATAATATAGACAACAACACCCAAAATAACCCCTCTAATATAGACAAAAACAAGACATTAGAGGTTCAAACATAAAGCATATCCAACCAAAACCCAAACAACAACCACCACCAAGCAGTAAATGGGGTAAGAGCCCACCAGCAATTAAGGGCATGCTCCACCCCCTACAGTAAAACCGATACAACTCAAGAGTAATGAAAGTAGAAGACCAAAGCCAATGGCCTAATGAAAATATGAGATAGTGTGGAGAAAGAGTGACAGGTATGGCTGTAAAAGCTGCCAAAGCAATACAGTGGCACACCTTCAAAATAGAAAACCAGACACATTACTAGCACACCAAACCCATCAGAGTGTAAAAAAAAAGCCTCATCAAATAAGAACAAGCAAAATTCACAAAATTCTGAGTTATGGCAAATCCAAAAAATCCCCACCAATAAGTCATCTCAACTCGACAGATGGGTTAGAGCCTACCACCAAATTGGTTAAACCATTCCTGACGAACCAATGGATAGGCCAATTGCCCGCCCTATAAATGAAACTCCATTCAATGCTCAAGTTCCAATTTTTTTATAACCCCAAATTCTGTTTAAGCAACCCATAAGATGTCAAGGCGGTATTTGTTTCCCGCACAAATAATTCAACAAAAGTAAGAAATCCAACTCAACTATCAGACCGACCAACCATTATTATCAACCACCCGAAGAGCCAAACCTACAGGCCAGGCCTCAGCCTCAAGGGAATAGGATGCAATACAAGGTGAGGAGAAGAAAAGAATGCACTTCCTCATGTAATCACTGAAAGCCCCACCTACATCAGCTCTCTAAAAGGACCAACTACCATCTATATTTACCTTGTAGCACCCGTGGGGTGCACCTAACCAATTGGGGATTAGCAGTCCCAAAACTATTTAGATGAGTGCCAACAAAAACATTTTCCTTAAACTACTTAGAATTACCTATTTTATGGAGATATGCTAGACTATTGGCTATAACAACTGGAATAGAAGTTATAATGCCATTGTGTTTACTAGCATTCCTTGCCATCCACAAAAAGCACAATAAAATAAAAGGTAAATATGCTAATAAATCTTTCCGTGAACTTCCATCAGCCGAAAAGTTCAAACCGTCACTAACACAGGTTCAGCTGGGAGGATTCTCCTATGGAAGAGATTACCAGTAATTTCAAACCTGTGTCGAGTAAGAGCATTGAAAAAATATGTGGTTAGTTGTTTCCTCGAAAATTTTGCAAAGACAACATTGAGAAGCAAAACAAAGTGCTTTAAGTTTTAGAATATCATGATAACATAAAAATAGTAGAAAATTTCCCCACATAAAGAAAGACATGGATATTGTCAATACCTTTGCCCATATAAGTTCCCCCAATCCACCTTATTAAACAAATATTGCAGCTCATAAGTGTGCTTAGTTATTGAACTGTTGTGAGGAATTTTAAGAAGCATAGAATCTTTTTTTATATAAATTTATTGGTATTTTGGAAATTGCAATAGAGTTAAAGCCAACCAATTCCTACAAAAGCTGAGGATTCCACATTTCATCTACCCAAAGATTAGAAACCAATAAATTACTATGATTCGCGCATCCAGACACACCTACCAACTCAAAATCAGTCCATTGGTCCCTTCAAAAAGAGATGATGCCCCTTCCAATGACCCAATGAACATATTTTGAAGCCACATCCATTGCATTTAGCAGGGCCTTCCATATTTTAGAGTCACTTTTTTTTCCAACTAACAACAGAGAGAAATATTTAGTAGTCGTATAATTGGACCACAAAGAGAGACCCTTCCTGAATTTGAACCATAGTTTAATGAAATTTATTTTAGCAATATGTTTTAAATCCTTCAGACACCAGTGACATAAGGCGTGCAGAGTTTCTTCCAAGAACACCAGATTTTATTGGAGGACCCTCCAGCCCAGAGGAATTTATTAAATCATTTCTCCAAAGCCACCTATGTACTGCATTTAAGGTTAATGACCTGCAAAGCATAAATAGGTAGTCAATTAAGCACACTTTTAATGAGTATAATCCTCTCAAAGGAATGATAAGAGTTCCTCCAGTCTAGAATTTATTTTTTAACTTTCTCCACAATTGCATCCATCTAAGTTTGTCTCCTTTTTGTCCTCAACAAGTCCACTCCCAAATATTTAAGAGGTAGTTGAAATATCTTATAACCAGTAAAGTTAGTTATCCACCCAAATATCTCCCTATTGACATTTCTCCCCAGAATAATACAACATTTCATTTTATGAAAAGTTAAACCTGAAGCCTCTTGAAATCCTTGTAAAGTAGATTGTAGAAAGGTGACAACTCTTTTGGAAGCATTAAAGAAGATTATTGAATTGTTGGAAAAATTAAACGACTCACAACCATGTTTGATTTATTTGAGGAGTGATTAGGGTGAGCTGAGTGTGCATGATTTAAGAGCTTGGAGAGATAGTCTAAGGTCAGAATAAAGATGGTAGGGGACAATGGGTCCCCTTGCTTAATTCCTCAGTTAACTAAGAAAATACCGAAAGAAGAGCCATTGATTAAGTTCTATATAGATTACACTCCAACTAATGTCTGATCAGGAAACAAAAATTTTGATGAAACCCTTTACCGTAAGTACATTGATAATTAAATTCCAACTGATAGTGTCATAAGCTTTTTGGATATCAAGTTTGAGAACCAAATTCCCACTACTATATTTCTTTTCAAGATCTTCAATTAATTCTTGGTAAAGAAGGATATTATCAAATATTTCCCTCCATTTAATAAAAGTTGATTGTTGTGGGGATATAATAAAAGGAAGGTGAGGTCGTAGTCTTTTAACAATGATTTTACTAATGATTTAAGATAGGACGGTAGTGAATGAAACGGGCCTAAATTAATCACAAGTTGCCTTCTCCCTGATTTTTGGAATTAGCACAATAGTTGCGACATTGAAAAAGTTACCTGGGTTTTCGCCCCTAAAAAAACTTTGAATAGCCTTTATCCCTTCTATTTTGATAATGCTTTAGCTTTTGATATAGAAATCAATTGTGAACTCATCTGGCCGCATAACCTCATTACAATTAACCTTCTTTAAAGCATAAAAAATCTCCTCCTCTCTTAGAACATAGCTCAAAGATAAATCGTTAGTATAAAAAGCATCATCATTGAACAGCTTAGCATGTACTTCATTCACCTGCACTTGAGTGTCAAATAGCTCTGTAAAATAATTAACAACATTATTATCAATCTTGTGTAAATCAGTGAGCTAGTCTCCCTCTCCATTTTTTATTATAATTATGAAGTTTAGATTACTTCTTTGCTTTATAGATGCATGGAAAAATTTAGAAAGAATAAGAGATGTATTGTTGATCAGATAAAAATTCAGCTTGTAGAAAAATTACCCGACCTACATTTATGGAAGAGAGTAAGTTTTTAGAGTATGTACAATTCTATCATAGATATATTAAGTATTTCTCTAAAGTTTATAAACCACTGTCATTTATTAGAGAAGAATGTGTCATTTATTTTTTAAAAGCAGCATTTAGCCTTTGAAGTGTTAAAGAAAAAACTAATCACATTACCTATTATTGTAGCATCTATCTGGCAGTATCTTTTTGAGTTGATGTGTAATACTAGTGATTATACTCTAAGAGCTATGCTAGGCCAAATGAATTATTAGATTTTTCATGTAAGATAATATGTTAGTAGAACTCTTAATAAAGCTTTAATTAGTTACGCTACCACTAAAAAAGAGTTGCTAGCTAATATATGCATTTGATAAATTTAGATCCTATCTGATAGGTATCAAATTTAAGGTTTACATTGACCACTCAGCTATCAAATATCTTATAACTAAAAAAAATAACAAACTTTACTTGAATTGATGAATATTTCAATTATAGTAATTTGATATTGATTTTGTGGATAGGAAGTGTAGTGAGAATCATTTGGCTGGTCACTTGTTGAGACTTTAGTAGGAAATTTTGAGAATTCGGTAGATGATATTAATGAAAAATTTCTTGATGAATAACTTCTTTCGATCATTGAAAAAAATATTATTTGGTATGCTAACATTACTAAATTTATTTTCAATCGAATCATTCCATATTATCTATCATATCACCAAAGGAAAAACTTCATGTATGATGATAAATTCTATTTTTCAATTAATTATATCTCTTTAGAAAATATAAGGACTAATTTATTAGAAGACGTGTTCCCTTATAATAGGAAAAAGAAATTTTTAGCATCATTCTAAATTTGGATGACATTTTGGAGGATCTAGAACTACTTCTAAGATCTTAAAATACAGAATTTTTGGCCAACCCTAATTAAGGAAATTAATGAACATTAGGATATGCAATAAGTGTCAAAATTGAGGCATTATTTTTAGGGAACATGAAATGTCCTTTAATTATATTTTGGAGGTTTAAATATTTGATATTTCTAGAATAGATTTATGGGACTATTTGTACCTTCTTGAAAAAATTTATAAAAAAAGTGATAGAAAAAGGAAATATTAAAGTGTAGATGCATGAATCATCTGTCCCATTTCATATAGTGCATGGGTTAGCCTAATACATTGTGTTCCTATGAAAAAAAGTGTGACAATAGTGAAAAAGTACAAGAAGAACTTATACCAACTAAGATTGTCACACGTTAGAGAAGATACATAAGTTAGAAAATTAAATAAAGCCACTATGAAAGATCAGTTTCCCTTGCCCTTCCTTGAACAAATGTAAGATGGATTGGTATGGAATCCTTAATTGTATTTTCTAAATGGATATTCTGGATACCATTAAGCTCTTATAGCTCTAATAGACCGGAATAAGACCCCCATTACAAATCTTTATGGTACTTTTGACTTCAAGAGTGTTTTAAACTTTGTGAGACCTTCATTACCTTTAAAAGATGTATCATGGCGATCTTTTTAGTTTTAATAGAAATGAAAATATAAATTTTTAGAAATGTTTTATCTGTATTTGACATGTCCTTTGATGTTGTCTGGAACACTTAACAAAGGTTGTGCAAAGGTGTGAATAGACAAATCTTGTGCTGAATTAGGAGAAATTTCAACTTATGATTTGTGATGGATTGTATTAGAGCATAATTTATCAGAGAAAGAGACAGAAGTAGATGAGGTTAAAATCTAATTTATAGAAAAAGCATCCTCATCCACATCTATTTGAGGGATTGCAAGTTTTCTTGGGCATGAAAGATTCTATTGTGGATACATTAATGATTTCTCTAAGATATCCAAGTTGGCATATCATTTTTTAGAGAAGGATGTGCATTTTGGAGTTTGATAAAAATGTACTAGTATCTTTTGAGTGTTAAGAAAAATAGCCACTGCACCTATTATTATAAAACCAAGCTAGTAATTGTCATTTGAGTTAATGTGTGATGGTAACGACTATACTATAGAGGCAGTGCTATAACATCAAAGAGATAGGAGTTTCAAGTGAAATGCTCTGCAAGTGAAACTTTGAATAAAACATAAGTAAATTATACCACCACAAAAAAACAATGCTTATAATAGTCTTTGTATTTGTAAAATTTAGGTCTTACCTAATAAGCACTAAAATTAAAGTTCATACAAATCATAATTCTATTAAATACCAAGTAACTATGAAGGATGTTAAACCTCGATTGATCCACTGACAAGAATTTCATATAGAGATAGTTGATAGAAAACAAATTGAAAAATTATATAGCAAGCCGCATATCCAGATTATAGCAGGAAAATTCTTCTGAACTTCTTGATAAGAATTTTCCTAATGAACAGTTGTTTGCTATTTCTAAACAAATTATTCCTTGACATGCTGACATAGTGAGCTAAATTTTTAGTGGATTTATACATTTTTTTATTTAATATAACCAAAAGAAGAAATTCATTTATGATGTTAGATTTTACTTCTGAAGTGAACCCTACTTATTTAGGAACTGTAAGGATAATATTATTAGGTGGTGTTTCCCCTCTAGAATAGGTAAATGAGATTATTGGAGCCTGCCATGATTCTAGATTGGAGAGCATTTTGGAGAATTTAAAACTACCAGTAAGAATTTATAGTCAAGATTTTATGGCCTACTTTATTTAAGGATGTTCATGATTATTTTAAAAAATGTGAATAGTGTCAAAGGGTTGACAAAATTTCTAGAAGAGATGATTTGCCCTTAAACTATATTTTGGAGGTAGAAATTTTTTATGTTTAGGTATTAGACTTAATGGGGCATTTGTGCCTTGTTTAGGTAAGATTTATATCTTGGTAGTAGTAGAATATATCTCTAAACAGACTGAAGAAGTGGCTTTAACTAAATGTGATTCACAGAGTGCTCAGACATTTTTAAATAGGAATATATTTAGAATATGTGGCACACCCATGATTATAAAAAATGATGGACGAAGTCATTTCTGTAATAAAAAAATTAATACATTGGTGACTAAATATGGAATCAAACATATTATTACAACTGTTTTCCATCCTCAAATTAGTGGATCAACAGAAATCTCCACTAAGGAGATCAAGAGAATTTTAGAGGAAATAGATAATTTGAGAAGAATGGACTAGTTACTCTAGTTAAATGATGAATTATAGGCTGAGAAGACATCATACAAAACACTAATAGGAATGTCCTCATATAGGTTGATATTTTAAAAAGTCTGTCAATTGCCAGTTGAGTTAGAGTATAGAGCCCACTACACAGTTAAGAAATTTAATTACAATCTTAAAGATTTAGTATCCAAATTTTGATTATATTTGAAAGAATTAGAAGAGATCATAATGGAAGTTTATGAGAGTGTTAGGATCTATAATAGCACATTAAGAAATGGCATCAACAGAAGCTTAATAGGAAAAATTTTGAACCCACGCAAGAGATTTTATTAAATAATTCAAAATTAAAATTAATCTCATTAAAATCAAAATTCAGATGGGCTGACCCATTTTCTTTAGTAAAGGTTTATCCATTAGGAACTGTTGATGTCAAGGATAGAAGTACATGAGTGTCTAAGGTTAAAAACCAAAGACTGAAGTTGTATTAGTTGGTGATGGGAATGGCCTTAGAGAAACCCTAACCTTGGGTCATCTTAAATAGTAAATTCAGCATTATCTGGTTAAGGACATTAAACTAAATGTCTATTGGGAGGCAACCTAAAAGTTACCATATGGCTTATTTGTGAGTTATTTCTGTTATCACGTAGTTTATTTTTAAATTAAATTGTTGTGTGTGCAGGGCAAGTTTGGATACTTAAGTTTAGTTAAATTGATTGCTTGTGATATGGTAGGGTAGAATTTACGACATAAATGCTCTTAAGCAAGCTCCTCCGCACTTCCCTTGAGCTCCTAGGTGCTAACAATCCAAGCAATGGAATCTCCATGGTTTGTTAGGGCACATAAGAGTTGGAAACCTCAGATACTAGTGCTCCTGTGCCATTTCTCGGCATCCAGGCATTGCCCGATACCCATTTTCTTGATTTGTCATAATGCATGGGCATTGTACGCCAACACCTTTGTTTCTAGACCTTTATTATGTACACACCTTTGTTTCTAGACCTTTATTATGTATGAACACTTTAATTCCTCTCATTTATTCGATCAAGCTCCTTGCCCTAACAGGCAAACTATAGTTCCTTATAGATAAAGAAGAAGGGGAAGAAGGAGAAGAAGGAGAAGAAGGAGAAGAAGGTTAAGCAGGAGAAGAAGGAAAAGGAGAACGAGGAGGAAGAGTACCTAGGTTTCCTAGCTTATAGGTCAGATCATCTTTTCTTTTCTGAAATTTTTTTTTCATTTCCTTATCTCAATTACTTATCCTAGGTTTCCTAATTTCCTTATTTTCATACCCTAATTGCTTAGCTTCATGGCTCATAAGACTAAGGGTAGGCAGAAGGAAACTTCTTTTGATACCAAAAAGTGCATTAGTGTTAAAGCTAAAGAGAGATATAATAACTTTTTGGTGCCAAAAAAGTACATTCCTAAGTGGCGATTCATACAACCATGTGTGGTGGGTGGAAGGGGTGATCACAATGAGAAATTGAGAAAGATTTTGTTACAAAATAGGGGTTGATGTGATTCTAGCTGTGAATGAATTCTATGATACTCTTAAAAAGCTAGAGGGCGAGGTGTTTGGGTTAATTTTTGCTTCTCCAAAATTAATTTTCTCTTAGATTTTTGTGAAACTACTGAGGATGTGTACTTTGGTATTATTCCTTTTAATTTTGTCTTTGAAAAAATCATATCATTTTTGATTTACGGTCATGGTGCATGGTTGGTACTTGATGATAGGAAGATCAGTTTCCCCAATTTAGCCATGGATGTTGAGTTGAAGGCTTGTTAATTTATTTTGACTAAACTTTTACCTTCCACCACAATCTATGTGAGGTTTTGAAAGAGAATGATAGAGTTGTTTTAAATTTTTATATTAAAAAGGAGCAGTCAACAGGCGTCGGTAGTGTCATCAATAAGTTGATCTATAACATTCTTAAGGGTGAGACATTATTGAACTTGGACATCTATCTATTATTTTTTTCTTTATGTTAAAAGACAGAGTTTAGTTTTAAGTATTGGGTGGAACTGCAACATCCACTAAAGCCTATTTCAAGGAAGAATTATTGGGATGTATAGTAGGACTTCTTTCAAAAGAAGTGAGAGTTCATCTCGGCCTACTCCTTCTCAATCCAAGCCCACTGCTTCAATTTTTATTGTCTCAGAGTGCCTCAACACTCCTTCACAGGACTAAGCTACTATGCAGTGGGAGTTACATTATATTGTTGATCTATCACACCACTATATCAAGCATCATAGACTTTAGTATGACTATATAGCATATCACCACGGTGCTCAATAGGAAATGTATCGCACAATTAACAAAATGTGGGGCTCAATCATGTTGTGTTTTATACTCCACCTTTTTTAACCTTATGATTACAGCTTAACCAAGGAAGGAGGGTGGCAAAAAGGACAATGAGAAGTATATTTAATTTGATAGATTTTCTAAGCATTTACATGATTATGTTGTTTGTTATGATTTGTTTCATGATGTGCTTGTATTTATTTATGGGT
Source organism: Phalaenopsis equestris (assembly GCF_001263595.1). Classification (NCBI taxonomy): domain Eukaryota; kingdom Viridiplantae; phylum Streptophyta; class Magnoliopsida; order Asparagales; family Orchidaceae; genus Phalaenopsis; species Phalaenopsis equestris. The sequence continues at coordinate 518,468 of NW_018164523.1, forward strand.
TGCAGTTTTTTTTTTCTGGACAGTGATTATTTTGGTTGTAATTGTAAAATATGTATTTGATGTATGGTGTTGTCTAGACCTTTATTTGTGTTCTTATGTTATCACATGCTATATCTATATACTTCTACATTAAATAGTGTTCTGATTGATATATGTCTTCTAAAATTTTATTTTATTTTCTATTTACTTAAGTATTGTTCTTCAGTGGTCATTTTGTTGAAGTGTTTCATGTTATACACTCATGTGACATGAAAAAATTCACTTATATATGTAATGTTAATTGAGTAAATTCCCCGATTACACATGTTATTCCTTTTTCCTAGTTGTAGAAATTTCTCATGTGACATGTGTAGGATATGAAATAAGTTTGGGGTTGCCGAGGGGGTTTAGAGGTTCAATTGTCTAAAAGTAATTTATATATATAAACTTAGGACGTTGTCTTGTAGTAACAAATCATATTATTATATTCTATAAATTAATAAAATTTAATTAATAAATAATGCAAATAGTCAATAAAAAATTGATTTCTAAGTTAATTAAATAGTAATTTAACATTTGTTTCCAATGATTCTTACACTGAACATAAAACTTCTTAAACACTAAAGAAAAATGACTTTAAATATGACTCATTAATCTATTTAAGTCAATACATGTTAATTCAAATACAGTAATTGAAACTTAATTTTCAAATGAATTATAATATTTTTGAATATGTTTTAAGACACAATTAAGTAATATAAACTTAGGGAAGATTAGACAATTAAATAGAATAAAAATATGTTTAACAAGATTTTTTAATTTTTAGTAAAATAAGAAAGAAAGAGAAGAATAATAAGAGAAAATTTAAAAAAATTCATATATCAAAATATAGAAAACTTGTAGTCTTTGAGAAGAGCTTGAGGTTAAGCATATACAATACAAAATTGGTGGCAAATCCTTTCCTAATTTTATAAAACTTAAAAGCTTCCTAAGTGCAACCTTCTGATATTATATTCAGGAGAAGATTAATGAATTTTGGGGTAAATTGATTGATAATCCCATTGCCCTAAGTGAAATTGAATTAAAGGATTTATGATTCACCATGCCAAGAAAAGACGTAATTTAAGAAATCTTAAGCTATTATGAATTTAAAAAAAATTGCAATTCTTAATGACAATTGCATTTGTTTACAAGTAATTATATAAAATTATTTAAGAAAGAGAAATTACTAAAATTAGAGCTACTAAATAGTTTGATTGGGTCTAATTTTAGATGTGATATTACTTAAGGGTAAGTAACTTGTAAGTTCGGGAGAATTTGATGTGAAATTAAAATCTGATCTTCCATTGTTTTTTGTTTTAACCTAGTTTTATGTTAATTTTATACTTTTGGGTGGTATTTGTGATGTATTTTGTATAATATAAGTAAGAAGGTTGATGAAAGATCAAATGATGGAGAATTAGTGCTAAGTTCAGGAGCACTACTCAGGCACCAATTAGGTAGTGCCTAAGTGACCAAACAATATTTTTAAAAGAAAATATAAGAAAGCCAAAAAGTAAGCGCCATGTTGATGGTGCCATGTTGGTGGCTCCTGGGCATCATGGTCCGGCGCACTACAGACTGATGCCTAGGCGCCCAACACCATATACGTGAAGAACAGAGCAATGAAAAATGTAATTTTATGCCCCCCTAATGCATAGTCACTATAAACAAGCGTTTAGTACCATTTTGCATGTTTCTATCATTCTGATGGTTCAAATGAATCATTTCGTGAAGGGGGCATAAAATTACTTAAGTGGCACGCGAGAAGTGTTTTATTATTTTAGACTTGAGAGATCTTATGAAAGTTTGGAGAAACTTGGAAAGTGAGTGTGAGAGAAAATTATAGAGATAATTTGAAAGAATTTTCTTTTAGTTATGGTGCTTATCAGTGTACTAAGCGAGAGGAGTGGAGAATAGGAGAAGCACTTCAAAGTTGTAATCTTTATGATTTTTAATTCTAAACATTTGTGTTTCCTCATTGCATATTTAGTTACTAATTTACATTTTTCCTCTATTTTAGTGATGAAAAGATCTATGGTTTACTTTTAGTGAATGTGATTCTGTGAAACTTATTTTGGTGAATTTTAACTTTCGATCTTCGAATACTTTCAACTTGACCAGTTGATTTGTTAAGACTTCTTATGCTCTTTGATTAACAGAAGAAATCTTTTTGGAACAACTAGGTTAAAACAAATTTACTTAGCATAATAGTAACATTGCTCTTGGGTTACTGCAATATTTTTGGAAAATATGGAATCATGGGGCGATACATCGAAAATATATGCACTTTTAGACCCATATTTTATACTCATTTTTGGTGATATTACACTTTAATGAAAGGTATTTTGATGTTTTTTTTACAGGTTGTTGATTTTTAGGGCTTAAAGCAAAAAGAAAGCAAAAATGATGAAATTTACAGTCACAAATCAAGTTTTTGAAGAAATGCTCAGCGCTGACAGCGCCGAGGTCAGCGCCGACGGTGCAGAACAACTTAACGCTGAAGATTTTTACTCAGTGTCGACGGCGCCAAAGGCGGTGCAGACCCCGTTTCTGGAAGGTTTGATGTATTTGGACGATTTTTTGAAGAGTTTATGGAGGCACCTATTGAAGAACCGACCTTGGGCTCTATTTGGGGCCGAATTCCATCAAAAAATTTGATCATCTACGTTTTTCACTCCTCTACGTTCATTTTTCGCTCCACATCATTCCATTCCACTACCATATTGGAGTCAATTAGTGATTTTGCTTTCATAGTTTAGAATTTTTGTGGTGATATTTAGTGTGAAACTTTCTGTAAGAGTATTGGAGAAGGAGAAAAGTGAGAGAATTCTTCTTCCTGCATTTCTAAAGAAAGACTACAAAAGATTTACTTTGAGAAAGAGTTCTAGATAAGTTTGTTTGTTTATTTAGTGTTGTATGAACTTTATTTTATATATGAAATTTGTGTTTTGCAGTATCTTTCTCATAAAGTCTGAGTAGTTCCCTCTATTTTTCTCCCTACTCTGAGATATGGTGAAATAAAGAGATAAAATGAATGTGTCATAATTAAAATATAAAATAAATTGTGATGATTTTTTAACTCCGAACTTAATTTACTTTTCAGTCTGGCCAATTGATTTGTTAAAATATGTTGTGAAACATATGATCCGGGAAATGGAGTATGAGTTCTACAACAGAGTGAGGATCACATTTAATTTCGTGGAGGAGAAATTCATTCATGGAATTAAGTGCAAATAAATAGGGAAATAATCTTTGTTCAGTATAGAATTGGAGAATCTTTAGGGTGACAGACTAAAATCCTCAATTTGGTCTTAGTGTTTAAAAACTAAAGCGAGAGTTAGCTTCCAGGTGAAGGAAAGTGGGAGCTCTGGAGTCGGAGTCGATATCCTCCTAACCTAGCCACGAATTTAGGGACTAAAACTAAGATTAGCCAATAATTTTCTATGCACTGTATCAAGGAAGAGAATTAAAACTGCTCCTATTTTGCACAATTCATATTAAAAACATTTATCTCATCTCATTTCACCAAAATTTCATTGTAGTGGGAATGATGTTTTTTCACATAAGAAATCTTTTTTTTATGTTTTTTCACATAAGAAATCTTCATTACCTAAACATAGTTCTTAGATTAGTATTTAATATTTAAAAGTTACATTTCCATTTTTTTGCTAATAGTTAAGAAATTTAGTTTGGTTAATATCTCAACATTCAAAATTAGTGAGAAATTCGTGACAGTGATTTCGTTTGATTTTCTATAAATTTCCTATTAAAATTTATCATTGCTAATTTACACCTTCCCCGTGGGATCAACATTTGGGGCTTAAATAGAAAGTCCATTATTATTTGATAACGATATGTATACTTGCGTAGAATCCAATTATTAATTGCCTATAATTATATATATTTTATACAACTTACTTTTCATATAAAGATCAAGTTTTTTGCGCTGTAGTGGTGTCAACTTCATAAATCCTTACATATAAAAATTTGGGATCATGGGGTTAGTAACTTGATTTAGAGAATTAAACTTGTCTGATTTAAAAATTTCTTATTGTTGCCGAGAGGGTCTAAGGAAGATATTTGTTCATCATCGTCACCTGTAGCTTTGTCATTTGGTTAACTTGGTCATTTTAAGATCCAAATTAGGGTTTAAACTTTTTTACTCATTTGACAACTTCACATATTTTACTTGGAAATTTTACTACTTATAAATATTAGGATTAGAAAATTTAAATTCACCCAATTTTGAATCACTCAGAATAGACATAAAATTAGTAAACTAGAGTTATTCCTGATGTTAGAATTTTATATGTTCCTCGTTGAATTGATACACTGGCTCAATTTTGTATATAAATTAGACAACACAAATACTTGCATGTATCATCGATGCTTATTATAATTTGGGTATGAATTAAAGTTGAGATCTACTCAAGTGGAGAGAACCATGGAATGAGGCACGGGAGAGCATCCCATCACTCTATTTATAGAAATTGAAACTATGAGATCAAGAAAGTTCCATCTTTGAGTCATTAAGTACAATTGAATAAGATATGTTTTTTACATTTAATTCTCTTATTCTTATCACAGTGTCACTTTGAAGAAGTAAGAGAATTATGGAATTAAAATATGTACATAGAAAAGGTGTCGGTGTGAATTTCCCAAGGATCTAACAGTCCAAAATAAGGAAGCAGAATGAGGGACGATCCGCTGCAATGAGATCATGAGCCCATTTAAGTCGGGCAAGCCAAACCAACTGAGTCAAAAAATCAACGTGAGGATTGCCAACTCATACTAACCAAGCAGCTCATCCGAAAGCCAACCAAGAGAGCATCTATATCTCTAACCAAGAGAAAGCCAACTTGATGTGGAAGTTGATCCCATAGGAGAGTCAAACCAATGGAAGCGCCATTTTCATGAAGCAACAAGGACCATCCAACTGAGATCTAAACAGTACTATCTAGAAGCAATACCTTTAAGACTACAAAGTTCAATCAAACAAGCTAAGTCGATCAAGTCCTATCGAAATAATCGTGTGAGTTACACTGACCAAGCTTAGCCGACCAAGCTGAGATAATTGAGCCAAAATTGACTAGAAAATAGATCATCATTTATAAAAGATCTGAAATACCCAATGCAAGCCCATTTAGATGGGGGAAAAAAAGTATCATCACCATTGTACTAAATCCTCCAGAAATATGGGTAGAGCATTTAATGAAGAGGGTTGCACAATTTCTACTATTAATTCAAGAGATTACAACTCCACTGTCACTCTCTTCTTATGTCTTCTCACTTTCCTTTCACGCTCTATTCCTTGGTTGTGATTCATGGTACATATATATCAAAAGAGAGTATCCATTAAAGATCAGTCAAAAGTTACAAAAAGAGCTCAAGAAGAGACTCTAATATAAGGAAGTTCTAAAGTGGCACCTTGTAACAACACCATGAGCTCAGAGCAGAAAGCAGAAGTAATAGAAACAGTATCACTAAAAGCACCTAACTTAGAAAGTAACTTAGAAAGTAAATCAGCAAGTATGTTTGATTCTCTACATGTAATTGACCAACTGATAATGAAAAAAGATAGCATAAATCTAACCTTTCTCAAGATATTGACAGTGTACAAGGAAATAGTGAAGGAATCCAATTCATTAATCAAATATCTGATATTAAGGCTTTTGTCCACCAGCAAGCAATTAAGGACGACAACAAGCTTTAAAATAATGGGCATGTTGTGAGATAAGATACACCAGTTGATGTGATATATATATAAATCAAACAGGAGAACGATCAACGACGAAGAAAAAAATAGAACGAGAAAAATTTCACACTAGAAAAGAACAAGCATATTTACGTGGTTCGGCAAATTGCCTACGTCCACGGAGTTGCAGAGGATTTTACTACTTGAGGAATTTACACTAGTCAATCACCTCGACTTACAAGAGGAATCTCTCACTCTCACTTTGTTGCTCTCTCTTCTTCTCTCTCTTTTATTCTCTCTCTACACCGAGATACACCAAAGAAACTTTACACCGAGATATACCAAAGAAGATAAACTTACAAGAAAAATAAACATAATTTCTCTTCTGTCAAAAGCCACCAAGAAGAAGCCAAGGGAGAACAATCTTCTTCTTCTATCTTCTTCCTTCTACCGCAAGGAACTACTTCTTACACTTTCCTTCCTCTATCTCGAGGAAGCCCGAAGAATAACACAAAAAACCGTGACTTCTGAAAAACCTTAAAGAGAGCTCTTCTGTTCGCAACTTAAAAGAGACGGAAGGCGGCGTCGTTTCACGATCCTGGAGGCGAGAGCAGCGATTATCGCGAAACAGTGAAGGATCGCGACTTTTCGCTATCAAAGCGAGAGGCAAGAGTGGGAGCTGTTCGCGGGAGGTTGGATCACGACGTTTTGGATAAGAGAGCAAAAGGCGGGAGCAGGAAGCATAGGCGAAAAATCCTATCGAGCTCTAGCGCTAACAATCTCCCACTTGGAGACCGATACACAGGCAGCAACATCTCCTTCCTCAAACTGATATCCTCCACTAGCAGTGTCACCTTTTCCTTCAAAAATGAATCCTCTACCATGAATCCTCCACCTCTACAACTCAAAGCCTCTGTCTTCACTCCAGAAGACCAACTGAAGTTATGCACAACTTCAGTTTCTCAAGAGTAACACCCTCAGTCAACATATCAGCAAGGTCAACATAGCTTTGCACCTCCAAGCTATTTCTTGAATTACTATTGTCTCTGCTTTCAACTCTCGTTGCATGGGCAATATCCTGCCTCTACTGAAAGCCTTTTTCAACAAGTCTAACCTTGTACCTCTTACTGTCATTATGTTCAGTCTTCACCTGGTACACCAAATTATTGTGTAATGTCTTCTTCCCTGGTGGAAGTTCTGTCAACTCTCACTTACTTGAACTTTCATCTTGCAAGATTTCTTTATAGTTCTGTGGTTCTCCACCATCTCTCTGTGGAACAATAGGAATGGTTGCCCTGGACTCACTCTCCTCTTCACTTCCATCATCAATAGAACTATGAACTGCCAACAATAGTGCATCCTACACTTCTTCAAATACCACATTTGTGATATCATTCTCCATCTTCTTAATACTCCTGCAGTTACTCCTTATGTGGCCGACCTTGCCACAATTTCAACAAGTTGTCTAATGACCAAACTTTGATTTTGATCTCTCTCTATTTGATTTACTGTCACGTCATCTCCCGTTGAAATCAACATTCAGTGTCGAACTTGTACATTAGATCTCGCCAGAATCTTTCCTGCGCACTTCCTCAGCCAAAATCAAATCATGAATATCATCACATTTCAGTTTAGATTTACCTACAGAACACTAACTGTCATCATCATGGCTTCCCAACTATTTGGCAACGATGCCAATAATATCAACACACGTATCTCATCATCAAAATCAATTTTAACAGACGACTAACAGACTATCTCATCATCAAAATCAATTTTAACAGACGACAATTGATTTGTGATAGTATTGAAATCATTCAAGTATTGAGCAACAAAAACCAAATTGAATAACTTCAAATTGAATAACTTTTTCATTAAGTACACCTTATTATTCGTCGATGTCATTTCATACATACCTGATAAGGTTGTCATGAGATTTGCAGTCGTCTTCTCCTTGACGACGTTGTGTGCAACAGACCTTGATAGGGTCAATCGAATAACCCCTAGAACTTGTCGATCCAACAAACTTCATTCAGCCTCATCCCTCCTTTCAGGTCATTTCCCTAATAACGGAAGATGAAATTTCTTCCCATAAAGGTAATCATCTATTTGCATCCTCTAATAACCAAAATATGTGACATCAAATTTCTCGATCCTTGAAACCTTCACTTCATATGTAGCCATCATTCTTCCTCAAATCCGAACAAAGCTCTGATACCAGTTGTTGTGAGATAAGATATATACCAGTTGATTTGGTATATATATAAATCAAACAGGAGAACAATCAACGACGAAGCGAAAAATAGAACGAGAAAATTTTCACACCAGAAAAGAACAAACATATTTACATGGTTCGGCAAATTGCCTACGTCCATGGAGTTGTAGAGGATTTTACTACTTGAGGAATTTACACCAGTATATCACCTCAACTTACAAGAGGAATCTCTCACTCTCTTTTCTTCTCTCTCTTTTCTTCTCTCTCTACATCGAGATACACCGAAGAAACTTTACACCGAGATATACCGAAGAAGATAAACTTACAAGAGAAATTAACCCAATTCCTCTTCTGCCACAAGCCACCAAGAAGAAGCCAAGGGAGAACAATCTTCTTCTTCTATCTTCTTTCCTCTGTCGCAAGGAACTACTTTTTGCACTTTCCTTCCTCTATCCCAAGGAAGCCCAAAGAAGAACACAAAAAATCGTGACTTCTGAAAACCTTAAAGATAGCTCTTTTGTTCGCAACTTAAAGGAGAAGGCGGCGTTGTTTCGCGATCCTGGAGGCGGGAGCAGCGGTTATTGCAAAACAGTGAAGGATCACGACTTTTCGCGATAGAAGCGGGAGGCGGAAGCGGGAGATGTTCGCAGGAGGCGGGAGCGGGACGTTTCACAATCGGGGGAGCAAAAGACGGGAGCGGGAAGCATAGGCAAAAAATCCTATCGGGCTCCAGCACTAACAGGGCAGAGATAGGATTGCAACGAGCAAAAATAGCTAGGATGCACCTTTAGCAGAGTTTCCAAAAATGCCGCCAACACCAGCTGCAGTGGGTTTGAAAGTAACGTCCACATTAGCCTTAATGAAGGGGCAGCAAGGTTTGATCCAATGTATGAGTTGTGCATGTTTCCTTCTCTTGTGAACAAGTTGGGTAAATTGAGCAGATTTGTCCACCAAACCACTAATGAGTTTTGGTAGAAGTGTTGTACTTGATTACTTTAAAAAGAAAAGACTTGATGTGAATTAAGAACTCTTTCAGAAGAATGACAGTCATCTTGATGCGTTCCATTATGATTCCTCTCCATCCATAAAAACCAATAGTTTATGTAAGTCGTAAAGTTTTGAATGTGTGTAGTAAAGTAGCTCTTTTTCCAATTGACTAAGCATTAATGCAGAGAGATATAAGCTTGATAAGGTAAGTGGATGTCAAATATCTTGGTGAGATTGCTCGAAACAGTGCAAGAGTACCAACAAGAGAAAAAACATGTACGAAAGAAATCGAATTCCTTTTAATTTCAGGATGTCATTTGTGGACAATTAAAATTGCATCCTCCAAGCAAAGAGTGATTGAGTAGGTTTAAGTATAGAATTCCAAAGCAATTCACCACCAATATGCTCCTCATTGGAGTAAACTATTTGTGCAATGGTTTAGACAGTGAAACCTACTGATTATACTTAATTCTAAGGTATCATGATCGGTATTATTAATAAAGATGCAAGAAATATGTCACCCAATCATCCTGAAAAAACTTATTTAATTTATCCTTGTCCCAACTGTTCTGAAACAAGTAATCATAAAACAATTCATTAAGTTGTGTAGGAACCTAAGAAAAATTCTTCAAATGGCCTAATAAGGACCAATCATCTAACCCAAAGTTAATTTTCCCTTCACCCGAATCCCAAACTATAATATCTTCAGCTTTCTCTTTAACTTTGAAAAGTTCACTCCAAATCAAAGAATCATCCAATTTATTAAAGTGTATTTTACCATAAACTGAGCCCAAAGATAGCCTAAAGTTTCATACATAGCTAATAAAGATTTATTTCTATATATTGTTTAAAGGTTTTAAAGATCCATAAGCAATTTTGGGTTTGCATGACTTGTTCTAAGAAGTTCAATGAATGCCTTGTCCATGCCCAACCCAAAGAAATCTATTGAAGGCCCTTTCCATCTTTAATTGTATATTAACAGTCATTTTTGACACTTGGAGAACATACAAGGGAAGAGAGGAAAGAACATTATGCAACAAAGTAAGCCTACCACCAAAGGAGAGAAGAATTCTCCCAACTAAGAATTCTACTATTTTTTGGGTGGAGAACATCATAAAACATCAAGCTCCTTTTCTTGAATGTATTAAGTTGAATACCATGATATTTCATGGGGATATTGACGATTCTGAACCCAGTTAAACAAGCAATCTAATTATGCATTTCCACAATAATCCCTTTGTTGAGATAACAATCACATTTATCTTTGTTAAATTGCATACTAGATACATCCTCAAAATGGAGTAGAATTTGAAAAATCATCTAGTTGTTCTTTTTATACATATTACAGAAAATAATGAGATCATCGACATAGGCAAGATGTGACACAAGCTCACTACCTTTGGCTTTATATCTACTTTCAGGATGACAGTTCAGATGGTGGTTTAGATTTTTGGACAAGTAATCCATCGCTAGGATGGAAAGAGTTGGTGAGAGAGGGTCCACTCGCTTCAAGGCCCACCAACTTCAAAATGGACATGTTGTTCTCCATTTTTCAAGATGCAATAATAATTTTTATACTGGAACATCATAATCAGCTTAGAAAAACCTTCACTGAAACCATGACATTTAAGCACTTTAAAAAAGAAGCTCCAATTGATACTATCATAGGCTCTTTTAAAATCAAGTTTAAGCACCCCATTACATGCCTTACAGTGGTTGTTAAGATTTAAAAGAAGCTCCTAGAAATGAGTACACTTTTTGTGACGTTCCTACCAGAGATGAAGGCAGACTATTGTGGGCTGATTAAATCACTTAGAAGGGGTTGTAGCCTCTTTACAATAACTTTGCTAATGACTTTATAAAACACTGTGGTTAAACTAATAGGTCTAAAATTTGCCCATTTGTGTTTGGAGTTGTCATTAAGAATGAGAACAATGGTAGCTCATACAAAGTACTCGTGGAGAAGAGCAGCTTTAAAGAAACTTTGGATTGCTACAATAGTACTATGTTTAGTAATCTCCCAAGCGTGAGTATAGAAGGCTGAGGTGAAGCCATCTAGACCAACCAGTTTATTAGAGTTTAGGGCCTCCCAAATTTCAGACTCCCAAATAAATTCAACAATGTTGAGGGTTGGCAGTTCCAGAAGAAACAGGAGTAGAGACATCAGAGTCAACAGAGCTGAGATCAGCAATTGAAGCCTGATATAACTTTTGGAAATAACAGATAGCACTGCTAATACTTTGTTGTTGGGGCTACAACTAGCTACCATCCTCCTCTTTAACCATAAGAATGACATTAGATTGCCTTCTTTGTTTGATACATGCATTGAAGAACATAGTATTCATGTCCCCATCCACATGGCTAAGGAAATTTAACTTTTGTTTCAAGAAATCCAACTCATATAACATCCTTCATTGAATTTTGAGCATCAATATCTACCTGCCCTTGAACCAAATCATTAACAAAATCAATCTCCAATAGTGATACCAAGTTCTCAGTAGCAATAACCATTTTATGAATATTTCCAATTATTTCCCAATTCCATTTCTTGAAGCTAACAACCATTTTCTTGTGTAAGGCTCACAAGGCAACCCAAGGAGAATAATGGAGCAAACGAATCCAGTTCAACTTGACCACATCAATGAAATTCTCATGAGTAGTCCAAACATAACTAAATCTAAAAAGTTTAAACTGAGGATTGGGAAGAACTTCAACTTTTATTATAAGGAGCATGATTAGAAAAAAAATTATTCGAATGAGCAACCTCAGTAAAAGGAAAATAGTTAATCTAGTTATTATTGAGCAATACCCCAACAAGTCATTAAAAAATCTTCCCTCTACTTGAAGTGAATAAATTATCACTGAAGTTAGCGCCATAAAGCCCAACAACAGCAATATGGTCTTTAAATTTCCTCATGGTTCTATAGGAAGGGGGGGTCCTACCACCTTTCTCATCAACAGGAAAGACAATGACATTAAAGTCACCCCTCCCCCACAATAAGGCAAGGACAGTTGACAGGAATATCCAACTCACGAACATCAACCCATAGTAGTTCCCTATCCAAGACAACACCCAGCATAGATGATGGAGACCCGAACAATATGATGAAAAAATTGAAACTCTAATTGAAGAAATTGAGGGTTGTCAGCCAGTAATTTAACATGGATCTCATTCTTCTAAGGAAACCAAATTTTAGGATTACAATTGTGCAAGTACTTACAGTTACTCAAGTTCTTAACAGTCATAGGAATGTTATTAACAGAAATCGTGGGTTCAAGTAGAGCAAAGCATCTCAATTAGTGAGTTTTGCATAGGTTCACCACCCTACTAGAGGCATTTCTTTTAGCAATGCCTCAAGCATTCCAAATTAGCAAATTAACCATTATTAAAGGATCTAGTCTCGTAGTTTTTCTAAGAGAAGCCCCATCATCCAGATTAGCAAGAATACTAGTTGTAGAAGTACCTTCATAATGTGACACAGCATTAGAATCCATATAATCCAATTCTCTCTCTCTTCCCTTCTTTTTCTTGATAGACTTTTGAATGTGCTATTCATCTTCCAATATATCTCTAACAGCCACCAATTCTTCTTCAGTGATTAAAGCTTCCTGCATTTAATCTTCCTGAGCAGGTTGAGTAAACAGAGGGGTAGTGGGTTGTATTTCTATCGGGGGAGGTTCTTGTACAACAACCTATGAAGCTTCAATTGAGCGTTGTCGTGACTCTTCACTATCATTATTAAGCCTTCCAACCACTTTTTCAGCAACCTCATTAAGTTCTTATCATTGTTAACATGAACCTCTTGTGATTGATGTGTTGCCCTCACCTCCTCCTGTGGTTCCATATTCCGAGTGGTATTTAGCAATTGTTGTGGGATTTTGAATCATCCTTACTAGGTCTCACCTCCTAGTGTGTAATAAAACAGTTATCAAGATTATGTCCAAAATCTTACATTTAGTACATCACTTTGGTTTATATTCAACAACCATCTTTTGCCAATATCCAATGTTCCGAGTTCCTAGCAACACCTCCTCTAGCATTGGCAAGGTAATGTCTTTTTCCCCCATTATTCTTCCAGTTGAAGGTCTGCGTTGTGTGTTGCTAAGTCAACTTTCAAGGGATTTCCAAAAATAGCACCTAATGAACATAAAACTTTTTAATTATAGTAATGAAGCCTTATACCTGGAAAAGTAATCCAAAGCGGAAAAATGGGCTATTCAATATTATGATCAAAGTAGATGTCATCTCAGGATTTTCATCTGAGCATCCTCCACAAACTTGAGAATCCATCATATAACATTGCATATAATTTAATTGTAAACATCACAGAACATGTTATAGGGAATATTTTTAAAAGAGACAATACCGTTCTCTAAAATTTAGATTTCCAACGTTGACACACTTCAAAAGGTATAATGATGTTTTCCTCTACAGAGTTATGCATTTAACATAGGAAGATAATATTTATTGAATGCAGAGCTTAATTGAAGTTATCCATATCTTCTTCAAATAATGTCTAGCATAAAATATTATAAGAATTTAGCACCTGATTCCTTATGACAGATTTAAAAAAAAAATTACCACGAGCAATGCCCATACTCTAGCAGTCAAAAAAATCAAGCATAGGCTTAAAAGTCTTCCCCATCAGCGTCAAACTCAACCAAAATCTTTCAAAATCTTTGAAACAAATTAGGGCTACAGAGAATCTTTAAATAAGAAATTTTCCCAATTAACATGTACAACTACTTTGTTATACCTTCAAATGGAGTTCTTTGACTCGTCATCAACCGCCTCGAAGAAAGGCAAATCATCATGGACATGGATACTAATTAATATGAATGACACGTTAAGCCGCATCAGAAGTAGAATCAAATCTAAAAGATAATTCTGAATTTATTCCGAAAATTAATCATAATAAAATTAGAAGAAAATACCCCGATGAAGATTCAATACAAATCATACAGAAGTTACTTTGAACACCAAAACAAATATTTGCTCTAATCTTAAAAGGAAAATGATCAAAAAGCTCAAAAAGACGGTTAATTCGTCGAATTATCTTGTAGAGAAAGATGGGGATGAGGTGCTGAAAATTTTTGCTATCAAACCGCCAACCCAGCCAATATAAGTCACACAATTTCCTTGGAGAAGTGGGTCCCACAACCCAAAACTACAAACAATTAAAGGGAAATTCCTTCAACCAAAAGCATAACTTCAAAAAAATAGATTTAATGTGTGAAAAAAAAAAAGGTTTTAGCCATAAGTTCTTTAGAAAAATATATATTCAATTTGTTTGTACTAAAGTATGATTTATTAAATATAATGAAGAAGAGGCATCCACTTGGAAATAACCGACCTATGTACTCTATTAGGAAGGATTTTATTTTGTTCACTAAAAATATATTCTAATATTTATTTGTTTCCTTTAGTAGATATTTCCTATTTTTCTAGTTTCCTAATTTGTGGATTGGTATATCGACCACACTATTACATATACTATGATGCATTTATTATTATGCAAGAAATAGAAATTGTTCTCAGAATTTTCACATAGTATCATAACTCTAAGAAACCTAATTCATTCGCGAGGCTGCATCGCCTCTGCACCGTCTTCGAGGTCGAAGAGTGCCGAACCAAACTTCCTCATCACAGACGACGGATCCACAGAAAGCTCCATCGTTGTCATTCGACACTCGCATATGCACGAGTAATCATGATCAATTGCTTCGTCTCCTCTGAAGTTATCGCTCAAACCATCTCATCGAACGTTGTCATTCGAACCATCTCTTATGATGCTCACGAAAGCTTGAGTCATTATTTGTTTTTTATTTGCAATTTGGCTCTTCCATTCGAGGTCGATGCTTCGTCTTCTCACGGATGATATCAAAGTGATCTTCGTTCGTCACTTCCCCTTAACCAAAAAAAAAAAAAAGAAAGCTCTGTTCCTTCGAACAGTCCGAGTAGATCAAATCGCATAACTATTCTTCTTTTTCGGCTCGATAAAGCAGAGGACGATATAGATTCTATGATTGATTGGACTTGTTAAACTCATAAAAATTGATAACTGCACACTTCTCTCTAGTTCTTGTTCATTCGTCCAGTTAAAAAGCCAAACTAAGAGTCTCTCTATTTTTTTTTTTGTGCGTAGGTCTTCTCAATTGGGGTGGGGATTCACAAAATCATTTTGTCAAATATGGCATGGCCTCACAATCATCTTCCTTGAATCCACCTTCAGACCCGCACCTACATATTCAATACCCAATGTACTTGACAACTCATCTCACTTAGTCACTAACCATAAACTGACCAATTATTTTTTAATGGTCACAATCTGTCTCCATGAACGCCAGTGGAAGAGGAAAAGATGGACAGCTCACAAGTGAATTTTGACTCCATAAATAATAGATTTATAAATACCGAGCTTGTAAAATTGACGATCACTAGGTCATGTCATAGTTAATAAATTTTATGACCATGCGGATTTTAGAAAATTTCATGCTCAATAGGACAGCTAAGAAAATATGAGAGGCTACATGTGAAACCTATTCTAGCACTGCAAACTCTTCAAAGTTATTTAGATTGAGAGCAGACTAAATGATCTACAACAAGGAGAATTAAGTGGTAATCAATATTCAATGCTCTCACATGTTGGCTGCAATCACGAGGTTTATTTATGGAAATACTTTGATGACTCTGCCTTGTCTAAGTATATTTTTTAAATTTCTTCTTGGCCTACAACAAGAATTGTATATTGAACCATAGAGGAACATTAAATTTCTTCTTGGCCTCAATAAATATCTAAATGAAGTTAAGGGGAGAATCATGGAATTAAACCTCTTCCTGCCATCTATAAGGGGCATTTGCGGAAGTTTGAAGGGAGGAAAATAGAAAGAAGTTTATGTGACACTTAATCACACACCACACCTTTTGTTGAAGGGTTTGCCTTGTACACTCACAATTCCTCTTAGAATAGTATGCCAAGAAAAGGACGATCGTGATGCGATCATTGTAAGAAACCTAGTCATATAAAAGAAAAATGCCAAAATTACACAGAAAACCTACATTGTGAAAGCCATCCAATGGAAGACATGATAGGGAGAACTGTGTAATTACTACTGTTATAACTAATTACAATGCAAAATTCAATGCATTCACTAGGGAGCAAATTTTGGCACTATGGAAAATGTTAAGTCATGGTTACAGTTCAGGACAAGTACCACTATCCTCTACCAAGCAACTAACCAGTTTTTTTAACACACCAAAGTACCTTACCCCATGCTCTTATTGTTCAAAAACGTAAATTAATACCTTGTATAGTTGACTCTGAAGCCTCATATCATATGACAGGAGACATCAATGTCTTCAAAAATTATAACATATACGCCAATCACTCTGAAGTTTGAACAACTGACAATTCATTCTCACCAAGAGTAGGAACTGAATCAGTCAAATTGACAAAGGATCTTCACCTCTACTCTGTTATTTATTTTCCAAAAGTAGACTGCAATGTGGTGGTCTCTTATTTATGTTCAATACAACACATCGCCACCAAGAGACCCTAGCATTTACACAATGATTTAAAGAATTCATGTCATTATTTTTTTTACAAAAATTTTATGTTGTTTGTCAACTACCTAATGTAACTCTCTACTTTTCGCATCTAAGACTTAGGAGCCATCAATGAAAGATCACTTTTTGCATCTGGTGGTCTCTATTGTCAAAAATGAATTTAAGATGATGTAAACAAGAAATTATAAAAGCATAGTAATCGAGTATATCATCAATATATACAACGAAAAAAACCATGGAATAGCTTAATACATTTTTATCAATCATGTGAAGCTGTTAGTCTATTGTACAAGCCGATATATCTATCACTCGTAGTGATCTTCCCAAGTCCTGAATAATTTTCTCAATTCATCTCCCACTCATGTTCGGATTTGATGATATCCACTAAAAGGCCCAACTCAGAGAAGATGGTTGTCATTGAATTTGTTGGCACTTCTTCCAAAAGTGTACCCAAAAAATTTAAAATTTATCAAGATTTTATTGATTGTCTAGCAGTCGATCCACGCACACCACACTATTTTTCTTTGGATCATAAGAGCAGTTAGTATGCATAAAGGTAGTGAATATGCCGAATGAGTTCTTTATATAAAAGATCAACCACAAGGGCCTATAGGATTTGGTGTTGCTCCAAGCTCTTCTTATAGTGCAATTGATTTGGCAATTACACTCCAAGAACAAAATCTATTTGATGTTGAATAGTATGCATTGGACGGAACTAATTTGGTAATTTAACAAACCAAACATCAAAGAATTGTTACAACAAAGATTCAACCACATTCAATGACATTGAATTAAAGGTAATTTTATACGGCTAACAAAATTTGCATAGAACCTATCATCCATTTGGTAAGATTGTAAGCAAATGTTCACTGGAGATAATGAATGTGGTGTTGTTTGTAACATCAACTTTGGCAAATGGTGATGTAAGCAAGAGCCTAATCTTCCCTTTTCAGACGGATAAATATGCATTGGAACAACAATCACACAGAAAGCCCCCAAAATTAAATGGCACGTGTCCATTTCTATAACATCACAAAAAACAGTGCAAACTAAGTTATTGCAAATGGAGAACATCACTTTGTAGAAGTTTTTCACAAACTCTTCAACAATTTTCTAATCCAACTATTGTTTTTTTGAGGTGCGGGAGCCTTTGATGTTTTCAGTCATAAAGCTTTGAGCACATGGTAATTCGCACACCCTGTCAGTGATTATGCACCGTAACTAAAAAATAGTGTCTCTATCTAGTTACAAGTTGTTTAGAGGCTACTATTTATCTTCTCTAGAAAACACAAAGAATTCACCTTGATCACCTAGAGCCTCCACTATGTTCATTGTACGATTGTTTATCCAGCAATTGTAGCTGGCTACTATCAACAGTATGGTCATTCATTCGAACAATGAGTGGGTTAAAAACGATGGAAGTACTTCAAATGACCTAGGTTTTTAACAAACATTGTTATGATTGAAGCCTGGTTTAGTCGATACGTTCGTCGCATTAGATCCAATAATTAGATTTGGGGGAGAGTTGGGATTAAAAGGCCTTTAGTTTTCGACAGATGAATTATTCAGTGTCATTTGAATGCTTGATGAGGTAGCAATTTGGAAGGACTTATTAGTATTAGTAAATTGTAATTCAGATATGCAAAAAGAATTAAAGCTCGAGTAAGGACCAAACCAAATTCATGTCAAGTTTATCTTGAATAGCATCTTTCAATCCCCAGTTGTAACGGGAACCAGTTATTGGGTGGCTTTATTTAGATTATTCCAAGCACTGAGCTGATAGAACACTGATAGTGCAGCTGCTAGCAGATCAAGAACCTTGAAACCACAGTTGATATTCAGAGTTGAGCAAAAAATAAAAACTCTGATAAGGACCAAACACAATTCAGGTCAAGTTGGTCTCGAAGAGCATCTTTCAACCCCCATACGTAACAGGCAAGTAGCTATTGGCTGATTTTATTTAGATTACTCCTAGCACGGAGCTTACAGAACACTTGTAGTGTAACAGCTAACACTCCAAGAATCTTGCAGCCAACCATTGATAGTGTATGCACATCATCTGCTCATAACTGGAAAGAAGAAAATCATCCTGGCAGAAGCTGCTTCATTCTCAGCCAATTTTCACATTATTCCTCTCTTCTCTTGTCAGGAATTGAGTCAACTGAATCCACCAAGCTCCTACCATATTTCAATTTCCAGACTATGCATCAAGCTTGCTTTGCTGGAGAAATATTCATATAGACATAGAATGCCAGGACTATTGAAGTGTGTTAAATATGTGATAATTTGTTTCAGCATTCTTGCATGTTACTTCACTATGTGTTCCCTATTGATATTTTCCCAGGTATTTTTGGGTGCAAAAGCAGGATACAGGTACTAATGTGAGCTTAAAGATTTATTAAAGAAGTATTGGAGCAAATCAAAAGGAACTTATTTCAGACACAAGCCCAACGGAGAGCAATCTAGTTCAGCTAGAGTGGGGCGAAGGCCCCGCCGTGTTGACGCTTATGCACTACACAGGTGCCTAGGTGCCACTTCATTGGCGCCTATGCGCCCATCAAAGCACCTCTTACACGTGTCATACAGAGGGCTTGGCGCCAAGGCACCACATATGGGGTGCCTAAGCACCACTTCAATTGGAGCCGGGGCGCCAACCACAGGGAACTCACTGCAGGGCGGCACAAAAAGAAGAGAACTCCAACACTCCAAGGAGAAACTCCGGCGCCAACCGAAACGACTTAGGAAGTTACAGAAGTTCATATTTGTGTGGCGATTCGGGGCTATAGAAGCAGGAAGTTCGGAGTCAGAAGGGCTTTTTCCTCTACCATTTTCTATGAAGTGCATCGACCCTTGAAGTGACACTAAGGGAAGAAGACATATATCAAAAGAAGTTATCTGTAAACTATTTCAGCCATCAATCACTCTTCGTTTGAGGGATCCTTTAAAAAGAGTGAGAGTTTGAGATAATTCTCCCGAGAGAGAACACATGTGTGCGTAATTATTTGTACTCCAAGTGGGTGGAAACTCAAATTTTCATGCAATTTTAGTAGAGAACATAGGTGAGATTATTCTAACTCTATTAGTATTGAATCTCTAATGGAATGTTGTGTTTTTCTGTTATGCATAATATGTAAATTTCATTCTTTTTTGACTTTTATTGTACGTAAATTAGTATAGATTTTATTATGTGATTGTGTAATTTAGATCTTAGATTGATACATTAAACTTCTGCTTATAATTCACTCATAAACTAAAAAGTTAAAATGAATTTTGATCTAGTATTATGGGAATATGCTAGTGAAACAGTTAGGTTAACCTACACTGCTCTAGGAAAATAGGAATATTGTTGTTAGGGTGGTGCAATCATATAGTGAAATTTGCAAATATTGGAGTTCTTGCATATTTAGGTGACTGACTGTGATATGAACCCCAATTTTTCTTATGACCACCAGGAGAGGCTAAGGAAAACACTTAGATCTAATTTGCATAGGATAAACTTAGGGAAGCTTTCTATCACTCATTCAAACTCAAAACTCATATTGGCTTTAACTTTGTGCAAAAAATGGGTTTATATACATATCAAAAATTACCAAATTTTGAAAATTCTTGCTAGATTCAAAATCAATAAACTAGAACTTTTCAAGACTTTGGAAATTCACTCGTTCCTCGTAGAGCGATACACTGTCTCGGTTCTGTATACTACTTGGACAGTATGTATACTTACGTTATCGTCGGTGCTTCAAAATATTTTGGTCGTATCAAATTTTTGGTACTGTTGTTGAAGAGTGAGTTGAATTTCCAATTTTAGGAAGATTTTAGTAGAACCTTGAAGTTTTAAATTTGAAAATTAATATTGTACTTCTTTTGTAGCTTGTTTAATGCTTTTGTGTTAAAAATTAAAAAAATTTACTTTTGTTATTCCTGTTTTTACTTTCTACTTTTATTGTTTTACTTCATTTTATATGAATATTGTTTGTGAATTGTATTTCTCACTAGTTTAGGGTTTCTCATTTACTCGTTCTAGACTACCTGAATTTGTCATATGGCCCTGAATTGGAGAGAACTGTCAAAAAAATCATAAAACTTAAAAAACTAACAAAGAATTTAGGATAGATGACAAACCTTCAGGAAGAGAATAGAATGCCTAGAACGCTTAGAAATTTGTCAACCACATAGTAGATGAAATTCATACAAGTATCAATAACCCTACTATTTAGGCTAATGCATTTGAACTCAAATTTGTTATCATTCAGATGGTCTAAAACAATCAATTTAGAGGGTCACCTGTAGAAGACCTTAATCTTCATATAGCTAGTTTCTAAGAGTTATATTGGACCTCCAGATATAATGGTGTCTCAGAAGATGATGTTAGATTTAGGTTGTTTTCATTCTCTCTTATAGATAATGTTAAGGTTTGGTTGAAGTCTTTAGATCTATATAGCAAATTATAGAGAACTTGCACAGAAAATTCTAACAAAGTATTTCCCATTTTAAAAAACTATCAAACTTAGGAATTTTATCATATCTTTCACTCAGATGGTGAATTCATTTATGAAGTTTGGGAGAGATTTAAAAAGTTTCTTAAAAAATGTGCAAAACACGCATTACTAAATTTACATAATTCATACTTTTTTTTATAATTAGGTGATCGATTCGTCAAGGTCAAAAATAGATAATACAACTAGGAATCGCTTATGTCAAAGCTATTTGAGGAGGAATATTCACTGATCGAGGAGATGACTATTAATAACTTTTAATGACCTTCAAATAGAATCAATAATTAAAAGGTAGCTAGTGTGCATGACACAAGTGTACTAACAACCTTAGCCTCACAAGTGGCTGCTATTTCCAGAAAATTAGAAAACCAAGGCCTTAATTCAATGTAAGGATCTCTACTTAGTAATAAAATAACTTACGGACCACTAAAAGATTCTTGTACTAATTCTTTGAAAACCTTGAACGCCATAAGAGATAGGTTTAATAACCCGTATTCTAGCACTTATAACATAGGTTGGAAAAACCACTCAAAATTTAATTGGAATAACAATGACCAAGGGATATGAAATCAACAAAAGAGTAATAATCAATACAACCCTGTAGGTAATTGGAATAACCATGGTAGTGGCAACCCAAGACTTACATACCCTCTTGGATTCACTTTTAATCCCCAATTTTAAGAAAAGAAACAATCTTTGGAAAAAGTAGTACTGAACATGAGAAATCATATTCAAAGTCCTGTTGTAGCCATTCAAAATATTGAAACAAAAGTTGAGCAAATAGGTACCTCATTTAGCTAGATACCCTAAGGAACGTTACCAACAATATAGAGATAAATCCAAAGGACTAGAGCGTGAAGCAATGCAAAGTGATAAGGCTTAGGAGTGGGAAGTTGCTTGAGGAGCCTAGAATAGAGGAGCCAGAGTCTGAGTCCAATAAACCTGTAAAAACACTTACCTCAGACTTGAGAAAAAAAAAAACTTCCAACGCTTAAATATAATAGGAGAGACTAACATCACTTTTTTCTCAAAGATTGATTAAACAGAAATTGGACCAACAATTATCTAAACTTTTTAAATTTATCTTCCCTGTTCATTTCAATGTGTTGGATATGAAGGAAGATGTGAAGATACCAATTATTTTCGACCGAACTTTTCTTACAACTGGTTGGACAAATATTAACATACAAAACTGGGAGTTAACTATTAAAGCACAAACTAAAGAATTGATTTTTTCAAAATCATGATCTTATAACACCACCTACTTATATCCCTGACTAATATTTGAGATTGGAAATAGAAATGTTGCAAGATATTTTAAAGGAGAATAAAAAAAGAAAGACTTCATATTTCAAAAAGAGGAAAATGCTGGATCACAATAAAATTCACTAGGAGAGTCTCCATGGCATTTCAAACATTGGATGATAGATTGAAGATTAGTAAACTGGATATTTGATCCTGCAAAAAAATATTATGGCTTAATTTGACATTTTCTAACTGATGACATAAAATTAAGTGCTACTTAGGAGACAACCCAAGCGTTATCTTAAAGTATGATTGCGCGATTACTTGTTTTATTATGTTTGTGTGTGATTTAATCAAGTTGAAGTCGCTAAACTAAATGATTATTGGGAGGTAACCCAAATTATTTTCTTTACTTTTTTTAGTGCTTGTGAATGTCTTTTTGCTTGTTAGAATCTCTAAAACTACTTACACCTCTCACGCAGTCTTCAAGTTTTTGATATTAAAATTTGAATTGCTTATGAATTAGAGCTTGAATCCGTACTTGCATATTTATATTTATTGATATTTACAAATTTACAAGTTTTATTTGCTCTAGTTCGTAGTATAATTTCCTTTTGTTGTATATTCATGTTCTACCTTATTATGCTCATCTCCATGTTCTATAGTATTTACATGTATAGTATCAAAAATAAGTTTGGGGGGAAGTGTCTGAGTTAATATTACTCTATAAGTAAAAATCTAACTTTTGAATTTACATAAATAAAGATGGTAGTTGTGGTATAGGATAAGCGAAAACTATTAACAAGTAAAACATATAAGTAAAATTGACATGAATTTCCTAGAAGTTTTGAAAAAGATTCATAGTTCATTAATAAATGATCCCAAACGATAGTAATTGCATATCTTTAAAATCACTCCTAAAAACTTAATTGAATATGCATTACATTAAAATTGATATCTCAATATGAATATGCATTATATATAAAATTGATATCTTAATATTATAAAATTTAGTCACTATTTAATTTAAAAGATTTGATTCTTAGTTGTCATCTCCTGAACTACAAACTTTCAAGTTAAATTAGGCTATTAATGAAAATTTAACTTGAAAAGAGAGTTGGGATTCAAAATCATCAAAAGAGCTTAACGGGATATAGTAATACCCAACAAAAAAAAATGAAAATGGGAAATCAAAAAAAAAACGAGGAAGCAAAAAATTTTGGAAAATTTTCATAATTAAATGAGAAAAATTTCATAAACATTAGAGAAGAAGCTTGAGAAAAATTTCATAAACATTAGCTCAGATTAAAAATTGAGTCAAATGATCAATAACTTTTCTTGTTAATACTAGAAACTTTGTATTCAAAGAGAGAGTAATAGGATTAAAATTTTTTAATTGAGTAGATAATTGAATTTTATTATTAAATATTAATTCTATATCAGTCAAGTTTCAAATAAGTAATTTAGGATGACTATATAGATATGAGATTACTATTATCATATCGGGATATTAGGTGTTCATTGAAATTTCAATCTAAAGCAAGAATAAGTTCACTTTGACTATAATATATCTACTATATTATAAGGAAGAATTGAATCTTTAATCACTAACCAACAGTGCACTTTGAAATATTCTAATTTTAGATTTTGAAATTACAAATTTGACGAAATTTTACATGTGTGAAATAAGTGATAATTTGTTTACACTTTCTTGTAGGTTTCATCATTATTTTTCTCCCTATTTATATTTTTTAAGGTATTTTTGTATACAATATTAGGGTACAGGTACTAATGAGAGCTTAAAGATGCATTAAAGAGATATTAGAGCAAATAAAAAAGAAGCTAATTGAAACAGAAATCCAACGGAGATGAAATTCAGTTTAGATAGAGTGGCGCCAAAGCACAACCTTATTGGCGCCTATACACCACCCAAGCGTCTGGGCACCACATCATTGGCGCCTAAGCGCCACTTCACTGACGCCTATGCGCCCATCAAAGCACCATTCCCAAGAGCCATACAAAGGGCTTGTCGCCAAGACGCTATATTTCCTAGGCGCCACTTCAATTGGCACCAGGGAGCCAACAGTAGAGAACTCACAACGAAATGACACAGAAATAAATGAACTTCGGCACATCAATGAGAAACTTTGGCACAGATCGAACTGACTTAGGGAGTCATGATAGTTCTTGTATGTGTGGCGATCTGAGGCGATGGAAGAAAAAAATTTGAAAGTCGGAAGGGCTTTTCCCTCGACCATTTTCTTTGAAGCTCATTGAGCATTGAAGTGTCAATGAGGAAAGAAGACATATTGGAGAGAGTCGCCGAAGAATTATCGCAGCCGTCAATCACTCTTGTAACTTCAAAGTTTCTCCTGAGAGAGAACAACTCTGTGCATAATTATATGTACTCCAACTGAGAGTAAACTCACAAATTTTCTTGTAACTTCATCTAATTTTAGTAGAGAATATCGATGAGATTGTTGTAACTCTTCAACTAATGAATCTATAATGGAATGTTTGTTTTGTTCATCCATTATGCATACGACTAAATTTCTTTCTCCCGTGAATTAGATTCTACGCAAATTAGTATAGATTTTGTTATGTGATTATGTAATTTAGATCTTAAGTTGATAGGTTAACATTCTGCTTATAATTTACTACTAAACAGATCACCTAAGAAGTTTAAATAAGTTGTGATCTAGTATTAAGGGAATAAACTAGTCGAAGAATTAGAATATATATTACTCTATGAGAATAGGAATATTGTTGTTAGAGTGATGCAATCATATAGAAAAATTTGCAAACCGGGAGGGTTGCGATTTCATTAATATTACTTAGATGGAACTTATCGGCATAGGATAAATTCAAGAGACGCTTTCTATTATTTGTTCAAACCCAAAACTACTATAAGTTTTAACTTTGTGTAAAAATTAAGTTTATATACTTTCAAAAATAACCCAATTTCAAACATTCATGTTAAACTAGAATTTTTCAGACTCAGGGAGTTCATTCGTTCCTCGTGGGATTGATACACGCACTCAGTTCAGTATATTGCCTGGACGGCACATATGTTTGCATTTATCGCTTGTGTTTCACAATATTTCAGTCGTATCAACAGTTTCTTCCTAACCAAGATAATACTCACCCTTAACCAAAAAAAAAAAAAAGAATAAGACAATCCTCAATATGAAGTTAATCATCAAAGAATGGAATGTCAAGTTTTAACTTGAATTCATTATAACTCCTGCCTTCCTGGTATCATCGCCGATATGTGCTTTCAAAAACATATGGTTCATCATATGGACATTGCCAACGACAGTTTCACTCCTCATAAGACCAAGGAAGCCCAA
Organism: Phalaenopsis equestris; assembly: GCF_001263595.1. Lineage (NCBI taxonomy): Eukaryota > Viridiplantae > Streptophyta > Magnoliopsida > Asparagales > Orchidaceae > Phalaenopsis > Phalaenopsis equestris. The sequence goes on from NW_018164523.1 coordinate 544,044, forward strand.
AGTATGTCAAAATCAAGTATTGGGAATGCCTAAAATTCACATAATAAAATCACAAAACGCTGTTGTGGTGGCCTGATAGCCTGGTGTGATTACCAGCAGAGTGAGATTGCAATTTATAATACTGTAAAGCTCTTGTTGAACCTCAATGATAAATTGTTGGAACTCTATGGTCAATTCATCCAAACATTATGGAGGATAATCTAAGTTTCCTGCAAGACCTCCCAGGTATATTTACAGTTGCATGCTAGATGTTGACCGCCATCTCTCGTTGAAACCATTTTGGAAAAAATCGATATTCATTAGAAGATGGAGAAAAATGGAGAGAAAACGCCTTCTATTGAAATTATAATGTTTAGTAATAAAAAACGGTGCCTCAGGTACCATTCAGTTGTGGTATAGATCCCACTAGCAACTAGCAAATGAAATAACTAATTCGACTAATGGTGATTAATGCGACGATGAGAGCTGATTCGTGTTTTAAATGTGGAGGGAACATCACTGATGGAAACACAAACAAAAAAAGAGAAGATTAGTGATTAAAGATTATAAAAAACTAATCAAGACAAGTAACAGAGCAATTATGAGGAATGGAATTCGGCGAGCAGCTTGAGCGATACATCAACGTGGTTACCCCAAATTCAATTTGTTATAAATTTTAGGTCCAGTTGTGCCCACTGATAACTTTCAAATACATTAAATTTGCATCACAAGAGCAAATTACAAAAATAATGCAGATTTTCAGAAAAGCAGTGAAAGATAACCAAATAAAAGCATGAAAATTAAGGCTCTAAACGTTATAGTTAGAAGCATTGGATAACTCATTCTCCCAAACACTCTCCCTCCTACACTAATAGAATACACATTTTCCTGCTTCATTTCTACCCACAGTCAGACTAACCTGTCATAAACCTCACACAATTCCACATATAGAAAGGAAGAATAGAACCAAACCCCACAAAAATCTACAAAGAAAGGAAAAAAACTAAACCCTTTGTGACATTAAAAGAAAAATGTATTAAAAGAAAAAAGGAACCTGAAGGCTGAAAAAACATCAGCAACCATGCCAAAGAAATCAAGAAGAATTCTCGCAAGAAGCTGTTATCCTAAGCTGGGGTGGCCTACTGGTTTCTCCATTTCGGCGCCAGAAAGCCCGCCGCCACCACACCTCGAAGCCTCTTTGGATATTTGGGCAGTCGTCGCCAGAGTTGAGGAAGCGGTCAAACCAAGCAAGGAGAATCTCCTGCTGCGTCGCCAATGGCAGCGTCAGTATAGTGTTGCCGAGCCCGTCTTCAACGAGGTGGCGGTCAAGTCCTTTGCAGGCACGGCGCATCCACCCGAAGTCCTCATAAAACGGTTCCAACCACGTTTTCAACAGCAGGCACCTCGCCTCCTTCGATACCAATATTTGACCTTTGCCAATGCCTACAAACAGCCTCGATGTGATTCGGCTCACCTCGTAGCGGTGGATGGCGGGCACCTGCGGGTGCGCCTCAGCAAGCTCCGTCTCGGCCGCCCATGTTCGCAGGAATTCATCTGCAATCTGTCGGTCGATAAGGATGTCCAGTATCCAATGGAGGTTATCGGCCTGCCTCGCAATCTGGGCAGCTTCGGAGACGTCGGAAGAGGCTGCACGGAGGAGATGCAAACGAAGGAGGCGGAGACAGCCTTCGCAGGCGGACAAGAGGGATTCCTTGCTAAGGTCCCCGGTGCCACCCCGCCCGCTGTTATTCTCGCACAGCATCTTGGAGACGAGGCCCTTCATCTCCCGTCTGGCCTTCTCGTCCTTCCCCTCCAAAACAACCTGGAGTAGACGCAAAAGTATCTCTTCACCGTTTCCGCCAGCCCCATGCCCATTTGCTTCCTCCACTGATGATGGGACTACTTCGAGGGAGACCCTTTTGAGAACCTCCCCGGCCCCAGAGCTCTCTAGATGGAGCTGGGAAAGAACAGATGCTACCTTCTCCTCCTCATCTTCCGTCCATGGGGCGGCCTCTAGGTACTCCAGACAAGACAAAACCCCGGCATCAAACGCGATCGCCGCAGAAATCTATCCAAGGAATATTAATCTATTAGACCGGAAGATCAAGAATGGAGGTCGAAAATGGGTCAAAAATAGAAGGAGATTTCCTTATTTAAATACCTTAAGAATGCCAAGGACTTTAGAAACGTCCTCTCTCAGGAGACGGTGCCGAAGGTCCTTGCAGTACATGAGTCGAAGAGTTTCGATATAGACTTCAATATCGTCGCAATCAGATATCTCAACGAGGTGAGGTAGGGAGCGCTGCTGCTTAGACCAGCGATCAGAGAGCTTGGCGGCAAAGAATCTGCTGTGAGCAACGAGGATGTGACGGTGGACGCTGAGAGACACAGAGAGGCCATCCTTGGAACTGAGAGTGAGGCGAACGTCGCCAGTTTCCTGATCGTTGAACTGGTTGCCAGGGCTGCAGCTGCCGAGGATCTCTGCAACGCGTTCCTGGAGTAGGATCTGGCGGTCCTGTGCAGAAACGGCAGGGTTCCTCCCGTTTGGAAGGACTTGACCCGCAGAGTGCATAGCGCCGGTCCTGGGGTGGTATTCCTGCTCATTTGCCATCATGTCGAAGAGTGTGGGGCTGGATCGCGTCTTATCCACAGGGGGAGGCGACATGGGGTTTAGGAGGCCGGCATTGAGCGCGGAGTTGAACTTGCTGTAGCAGGAAGGATAGACAGGGTATCCCGAGCCAGGAGAGACGTCCATTGGAGGGGAAGCCCCGACAGCTTCGGGCAAGGTTGAAATGGCCGGATTGTTTAGAGGGAGCGGCAGCGGCGGAGTGGGAGTAAAGTTGCGGCGAGGATGGTGAGAAGGAGAGGAAAAGGCGGAAGAGGTTGTTGGATGGGGCTTTAAAGCGGGGCAGCACCAGACGCTGTTGGAGGAAACGACGTCGGGGATGGAGGAGGAGGTGGCTGAGAGGTTGGTGGTGTTCTTGCGACGCTTGGATTTGGGAGGAGGGTGGGGCTGTGTGTGCGACTGGGAAGAGGACAGGCTTTTGTGGTGGGCGGATGCGGCCATCATCAATGAATAGGGTAGCTGCCAGTTTACTTTCCCCACCGAACTTGTCGTCTTTCAAAATAGCCACACCGCAGGCAGGGGGTGAGGCCTACCGACGCGTAACGATACTATTAGATGTTTGGATTTAAGTTCTAAATCCTGTTAGATAAACTGATTTCGTTATCTCTTGTGAGCTTCATTTTCATCATTTTCATTGCTTATTATATTTAATAAATTCAAATTTAATGAACTTGACAGAGCATAAAACTTGCAGTGAAGTACCATCTTAAGAGGTATTTGATAGTCTTTTAATAGACGAATTTAAGTTTAAATCAAGTCAAATACCAAACAATTGTACCTTAAATATAAGTTAAATCAAATTTTCTTACGTTCTCTCTGTTTAAGGGTCTGTTAAAGGCAGTTGTTGATAAGTAGATTATTCTGATAATCTGATAATCTGTAGATTATCTGTTTGAGGCAGCTTATTCAGAACAGCTTACTGACAGCTGTTTTTGGATAAATGATCATTCTGTACTTCTTTAGTTAAGTTGTTTGCAACAGAACTGTATATGAAAAATTATAGATAGAACAGATGTCTCAAACTATCACAGTTCAGTTATAAAAATTGAAATGCATTGCTCACCATTTCGTGGGTATCAAAAGAAATAAAATAAGGAGAATTACAGTTACAATTATAATTAAAAAAATAAAAACGTTAAATTTAAAACTCTAAATCACAAATATCCTGCTAATTATTGTGTCCTATTAGATTAGTTGGTCATGATTGTGTATATGTTTGCTCCTTCGCTTTTCTCATGGTTTTGTTTGATGAAATATAATAATTCATTTTCATGCAAAATATACTTTTAAATTCTTCCAGTAGTCTTAGAGCAGAGGGCACAAATTTGAGTAATTTTTTTGATTCTACAATCGGACTACTAGTTATGAAATGTTACTTAAAAACTTTTCTCCATTAGAAGTGTTCCGTCTTTAGAAGAATAGCTTTATTTTCTTCTACAAGTATTACCTTTACTAGGAGAATTTTTGGTTTTATGTGAATAACTTTGTTGGTTTAATAGTTGATGAAATAGCTTCAACTGCCTCAGCAACGCTGGCAAACCCCTTGAACCTCGCAACAGAGAGAATTCTTTGACGAGATCTCTGGTTACAGAGATCCAATTGAGAGAACATGTTGTAACCTTCATTAAATGGTGTTCTCGAATCCAAGATCGAAGCTTTCTTCAAAAAGAAGCTATCTTTGACGAAGTTGGTGATGGAGGTGTAAACGGAAGACAAGGAGATGGAAGAACAGGGATGAGAAACTCGCAGGAATAAGGTTCCCCACATATCCCTTCGAGTAGGTAATGAAAACAGAAATCGAGACTAATCGAGAGGGGGGTTAGGGTTGGATGAGGGTGGCGCAGCTACTCATCAAAGTCGTCGCGAGAAGAAACGATGGAGCGGGAGAGGGAATGGAGATTTAGAGAGATCACCAAAGGGCACGGAAGAAATTTTTTCCTAAACGCCGATCGCGAACGTCGAACGTGGCAATGTCCCTGTGTCGCCTCCCTATTATGAAATAACTGCAGCGTTTTGGAGCGGCATGAAAACGCTCGTCGAACGCCCTTTTCAAACGATGCGGCAGAGTTTTGAAAACGCCGTCGCACCTGAATAAGCTGCCCCAAGTGGGCCATAAATCTGGATTTATTAAATTCTAGTAGCAGATGAATTTATGGGATTTATTGTTGTGCGGCTTTGAAGTTTTTTCTCCACCAAAATGGATTTGATAATTTGAATTTACTAAACCCTATTCAAGGTAATTTGAGATACAACCAAATACTGCCTTTATATCGCAAGATTAACATATTATGTTTCATTTGGAAAAACTTTTGGTGGACGAATTAGAGTGGAATAATTGTATAAAGCTAGGCACCCTTGAATAAATCTACATCTAAAATTATTTTTTAATTTAATGTCGTGACTTCAAGTAAAACAGAATTTATGTTGTTACGTCCTGAAATACTAATATTTAAAGAAATGTATTTGTATTCATAAAAATATCATCAATTTTTTTTTGGTATATTTCTTTTGTTCTTAATAGAGTTTGATATTTATATGTATATATACCAAAAATACCATCACGAAAGTCAAAGTGAATGAACGATCAATAGAAAAAGAATCTTCATTCGAGGTAAGCAATGAACCGATGATCCAAGGTCAGTCATAAAGCCATGTCTCCAAACCCAAGATAGGTTCAAGCTCAGGAGTTTGTTTACCGCTCGGTAGCGACAAGACCTACCGAAAGTGGGTGTGAATCATCCCGACAGCAAGTCTCGTCAGATACCAAAAATACTTTATGATTATATTTTTTTTGTTCTTAAGAGAGATTAGATATTTATATGTACATATACCAAAAATACCATCATGAAACTTAAAAAGAATGAACGATCAAGAGGAAATAGTCTTCTTTCGAGGTAAGCAATCAACTGATGATCTAAGCTCAGTCATAAAGCCATATCTCCAAACCTAAGATAGGTTCAAGCTCAGAAGTTGGTTTGCCACTCGGTAGCGACAAGACCTACCGAAAGTGAGGCATGAATCATCCGGCAGCGAGTCTCGTCAGATACCCTACATGGGCTTCAACAAGTTCCACATAAGATCATGCAAGATTAAGAGATCCGACCAAGGCGATGAACTAACTAGCTAGGTGAGACACGAGCCTTGTAAGACTCTAACCGAGCAGAAAATGAGTCATGACTTACTTAGAAAAAAACCGCTCGATCACATTCGACCGACCAACCCCTCATCCAGACCAAACAACCGCCTCACAACCAACAGCTATGGTGGATCATGCTAAAAGACACCAAGCAAGAACCTCATACGGTCGACCACCTCAACTGAACAACGTGTACTCCATGGGGCACAGATGCCACTCGGCTAGTCGTCTCAGTCAGTTGACTTCAAGCCAGCTAATGAGCTAATTACCGTCATTATTGAAGTTTAAATTGGAATACAAATATGACATAAAATTTATACAATCAATTAAAACTTTAATGACATTCAAATTGTTTCCATAATCGTTCCCTTCTTTAGGTAATTGTACAAAGAGCGCATCCATAAGTACGAGGCAAAAATATTTCCCTTAATTCTTCCTTCAAAGATCTCAAACTTATTATACTCTCTTCTCTCCTTCATCCAACTCTAACTCTCAAAGCATGATCCATAAAGAACAAACTAAGATACAACATCATAAAAAAAGAGGTGAGCTGAGCATGGACATGCCCAGATGAGAAGCGGAGCAAACTAAGAAGGAAAAAATTCTCAAAGAAAGATAGTGTGCATGGGATTCAATAAAGAGACTGCACAACCAGACATTCAGATGTAGGTACAAGGGTTGCAAGCCTAGATGACTCTCATGATGGAGCAATTTGAGATCCTCCATAAAATAATCACCAAGAGAAACGACCAGATGCCTCATCAGGAGGCATAACCTTAAAGGGTCCGCCCTTAGAGGCCCATACCGACGAACCCACCATACCTTGACAACCAAGTTAGCAACCAGCTGACAGAGGGGACAAGGCGAGTCCCAACACACTACACTGGCTTGTCCACGCAGGCAAGCAGACGATGGGAAGAGCATATGTGGGTGCTTGTAGCTCGCGGGAGTGGCATTCACTTGGCAAATCAAAGAAGCGATACCATGCCCAAGTTGATGGTCCCTCGTCAAAACTCTGACAAGGGGAGGACCAACACGATCGACCACCAGCTTTTTTCAAGTCATCAGTTTGTCTACTATCGTGATTCCATTTAAGGGGGCCTTACATCCAATTAATGAGAGAAAATGTATTTCAAATTCTGTTGAAATAGGTCTTATACCAATTCTCTTAAGGTTTCCCTAGTTTGAATGCTGATGGGCTTACATCCTAACTAAGAGGAGAACATGTGAGCTAGAGGAAAGTTGTGATTCGATTCAATAAGGGCCTTACATCCAACTTGCGAGAGTGAACAGATCCAATATTTCATTGAAGAAAGTCTTATACTAAAGTCGTGATTCTGTTTAAGGAGGGCCTTACATCCAACAAGTGAGAGAGAATGAATGTTATATTCCATTGAAAGAGGCCTTATGCCAATTCTCAAAAGGTCAATGTTATGTCTCTGTCTCATTAGGAAGGAATATTGATGGTCTTACATTCTGGCTATGATGAGAACATGTAAACTAGAGGAAAGTCGTGATTCCATTTAAGGACGGCCTTACTTCCAACTAGCAAGAGAGAATGGATGTCATATTCCATTGAAGGAGGTCTTATACCAATCCTCATGAGGTTGATGTCGTGTCCCTATCATATTAGAAAGGAATATATATGGGCTTACATCCTAACTAAGAGGAGAACATGTGAGCTAAAGTAAAGTCGTGTTTCTGTTTAAGGAGGGCCTTACATCCAACAAGTGAGAGAGAATGAATATTATATTCCATTGAAAGAGGCCTTATGCCAATTCTCAAAAGGTCAATGTTATGTCTCTGTCTCATTAGGAAGGAATATTGATGGTCTTACATTCTGGCTATGATGAGAACATGTAAACTAGAGGAAAGTCGTGATTCCATTTAAGGACGGCCTTACTTCCAACTAGCAAGAGAGAATGGATGTCATATTCCATTAAAGAAGGTCTTATACCAATTCTCAAAAGGTTAATATCATGTCTTTGTCTCATTAGAAAAGGAATGTCGATGGGCTTACATCCTAAATATGAGGAGAACGGGTAAGCTAGAGAAAAGATGTGATTCCATTTAAGGAGGGTTATACATTCAACTAGCGAGCGAGAACATATGTCATATTCCATTGAAGAAGGTTTTATACCAATTCTCAAAAGGCCAATGTAGTGTCCCTATCTCATTAGGAAGGAATGTTGATGGGCTTTCATCCTAACTAAGAGAAGAACATGTAAGCTAGAGGAAAACTGTGATTCCATTTAGGAAGGGCTATACATCTAACTAGCAACAGAGAGCATATGTCATATTCTAGTGAAGGAGATCTTATACCAATCCTCAAGAGGTTGATATCATGTCCCTATCTCATTAGGAAGTAATTTTGATGGGCTTACATCTTAAATCAGAGGAGAACATGTAAGCTAAAGGAAATTTGTGATTCCATTTAATAAGTGCTTTACAACCACTAGAGAGAGAGAACATATGTCATATTCCATTGAAGGAGGTCTTATACAAATTATCGAAAGGTCAATCATTTGTCTGTCTCATTAGGAAGGAATGTCGATGGCTTACATCCTAACTAAGAAGAGAATAGGTGAGTTAGAGGGAATCCATGATTCCATTCAAGGAGGGCCTTACGTCCAACTAGAGAGAGAAAAAAAGATGCAATATTTCAATGAAGAAGGTATTATGCCAATTCTCAAATGATCAATGATATGTCCCTATCTCATTAGGAAGGAATACCGATGAGCTTACATCCTAACCAATAGGAGAACAGGTAAGCTTGAAGAAAGTCGTGATTCTATTTAAGGAGGGTCTTACATCCAGCTAGCGAGAGATAATGGATATCATATTCCATTTAAGGAGGTCTTAAAACAATTCTTAAAAGGTCAATGTTGTATCTCTTTATCATTAGGGAGGAATGTTGATAGGCCTACATCCTAACTAAGAGGAAAACAGGTAAGCTAGAGAAAAGTCATGATTGTGTTTAAGGACGGAATTACATCCAACTAGTGAGAGAGATTGGACTTCATATTTCAATGAAGGAGGTCTGTTATCAATCCTTAGGAGGTCAATTTCATGTCCCAATCACATTAGAAAGGAATACCGATGGGCTTACATCCTAAATAAGAGGAGAGCAGATAAGCTAGAGGAAAACTGTGATTTCATTTAAGGAGGGTTTTACATCCAACTTGCGAGAGAGAATGAATGTCATATTCCATTTAAAGAAGTCGTATACTGATTATCAAATGGTCAATGTTGTGTCTCTATCTCATTAGGAAGGAAATTTGATGGGCTTACATCCTAACTAGGAGGAGAACAAGTAAGCTAGAGGAAAGTCGTGATTCCATTTAAGAAGGGCCTTAAAGCCAACTACCCAGAGAGAAAGGTGTTTTAAATGTTTGTTGGGTGTAAGTATCTCTAAGGGAATTATACATTGCCTGTAGTTTATTTAGTTTATGATTTCATTAAGGGTTGTTCTAAATTATGTGGTGTTTCAACTGTTTGTTGGGTATATGCCACTCTAAGAAAATTACACATTGCCCATAGTTATTTAATTTATGGTTTTGTTAAGGGTTGTTTTATTTTATGTATGTTACTTGTTAATAGTATATGCCACCCTTTAAATTAGTGTCAGGTTTCACCCCAGTCACTTGTTGTCTGTATCGGTATTTTGAACATGCACAAAAAGTTGTTAGAAGTTTCTTTATACAGAAATTTCAATCATAGCATTGAAAAAGTCCTTTGCATTTTTTTCATGTCCTTGAAATGTCCAATGATACATTAATGACAACATCATCATCAAAGAAAACAATAAAAAATAGCTAGATCGTGTCACACTCTTATCTATCCATAAGACTGGCTGTAAATACCTTGCACTATGAGGTGCTATTGGAGACAAGCTCTTTCAAGTACCCTCAGGTGTTGGGGCGTTAACATGGTCATGGTATCTTCAGGGGTTGTCGGCCCTAGAGTTTTAGTTTTGATTGATAGCCTACTAGGCATTTCTCCAAGAGAATCCTGCTCAATGTAATGAAAATCCTTTATCGCACTACTCTTGGATACAGTGTTCTGCAACGTCGACTCCATAACTTCTATAATGAGAACATATTAGAGCGGGAGAGGTGTTTTTACTGGGCCCCTAAACTCCAGGAATTCTACAATTTATGGTTCCATCCTGAACATTTTGAAGAACTCTCTTAGGTATGAGATCGTAATGAATGGTCTTTAAAAGTCATGATGATCAATGAGGGGAGGAATGTGATCCTCTTCCTCATAGATTTAAATGATACAACTGTCAGGAATACAATCTGAGGGTATCACATGCCAGGCCATAAGCCTCTTGATTATTTTTATTATTATCAGTGGCATCAAATTGACTTAGTCAAGGTGAAGAATCCTCGAGGGACTCCCTTCTCTGTCAATGGCAAAGTTTTAGTAGCAACTTATGCGCCTTAAAACTACCTACTTTATATGCACATTTTTCACCCATTTTTTAGGATATTATGCTTTAATAAAAGCTTTTTTTTGTATTTTTGGTTGAAGGTGCAAGAAAAAGAGTTTAAGAGCAAAAAGGAGAACAAATACAACAAAAAGGAGAAAAATGGGTCAAATCAAGATAATTACCAAAAAAATAGCCAAACTAGTGTAAAGGTGCCAGATGGAATTCGAGGTTGGGGCCTAAGTGCAGCAGTTTGGGGCCTAGGCGTCAGAGACGATTACACTTATATTCATTAAATATGGATGAATTTTAAGAAGATGTCTGAAGCAACCCTTGGTGATTTTTGAAGCTTTATATATTGAGATTAATTCTAGATGAAAAAAATAGTGTCTTGAAGTTATTTTTTAAAAAAGAGGAACCCATATAGAGTGGGCGGCCGCCTTAGTGAGGTTTTGTGAGTCTTTGCAATTTCTGGCATATTGTGAGTCTTGTAAGAGTCTTGTGGAGTCAAAGAAGTCATGGAACTTCAGAGGAGTGCTTGGGGAAACATTTGAGATAAATACTTGTATCTTTTCTTTTATATGTTGGATTTGAGTTTTATAATTATGTTTTGTTTTGATATCCCCATGAATTCTGAGCAGTTTTCCTCTTTCTCCTTGCAATAAGAAGTAATTATGTGGTGGAATTGATTTTTTTAGAACTTCTTTTATTCCAAAAATTTGTGATGGTATTTTCATTGATTCTTCATTTACTTTGCAAAATGTTTTTGTTTTATTAAAACTTAAGGAGAAACTTACATGCCCGAGAGAGCTAAGATTTCTCTAACTAGTGAGTACCACATTTCACTTTGGAAAGAGCCACGATGATCGCCTAAAGGGGGAGTGCAAATAGATAGGGAGATAAGATTTGATGAGCGTAGAGTTGATGTTTCTAGGACTATAGGCTAGATTCATTTATAAATTTGGTCTAGAGTTGGAAGGAAGGGTCACTGGTAGGTCCTATAGAGAGTGCTCAATGGGTAATCTAGAGGTGAGAGGCTAGAACCTACCCAACACTACTATACATGCCGACACCAACTTTAGATTAGTCAAAGTACTTTATGCTCGAAAGAGGTAAAGAATAGGTTTGCTACTATTTGTTACAATTCATCATTTAAACTTCTAAACATTTGCAATCCTACACTGATTATGAATTATTTGCAAAGAGAAAATCTCTTTACATATCTTGAATTTTCTAATTTTAATTATTTTTGAATCCTTACATTTACTTTTAAGTTGCACTTGTAGGAATTAGTAAGCTTTACTTTTCACTTAAATTACTTTTATATTTTCATAGAATATATAGAATATATTCTACCATTTAAAGAATATATTCTACCATTTAAATTAGAGGTCTTTCTGAGTCAAATACATAAAGTTACCAACCTTCCCCATGGAATCAATACTGATGTTTTTAAGAAAAATCATATATTACTTGAAATGATACGTATACTTGCGTAGTACCCTTAGTGTGAAAGCTTATCTTATAATTTTTAGATCATTTCATTTATTCACAATAGCCCTTAAATATAGTTTGGGCCATGTTTTTGGCAATCACTTGGAGTAAAAGTATTTACGTAATTGCGGTTCGAGTCAGTAACCGTACTGAATCATGATTTTGCCTTTGTCTATCTTCCTCCGACTAGGTTAGTAATATGTCCTCCTCTCTAGATATCCAGCTCAACCCTTGTCACGGGCTTCCATCACATGCTAAATAATAATGTCATGTTCTTCTTTTGAGACAACATTAGAAAATAATTGCAGGCCTTTGAGTATGGTAATCCTCTAGCCATTAACTCTTTGTGAGTGTCAGAAATACTATCTTCAAACCACTTGGAGGCGTTCTAGTTCCTCTTGTAAAATGATATGTCAGGTGGTAAGATCCCTCGAAGCAAATGAATTTATCAGTTGTGCAGTGTATGGGCTTGGTACGAAAACATGCCTCTCAAGCTTATCTTTATACGGGTCAATGTCCTCAATCCCAAGAATGGGGTATGCCTCTCTATGAGTATAGTCGGGCACTTTGAACTCAAAGACATTTCCTCCTCCATCAATTGTGGCAACAGCGCACGCCTTTATTATTCTTCTAACTTTTCCAATCTTTTATTTTTGTTCTTTTAATGGGTACAGACAACCTAGTCATTATTATAGTTCGATCAACCATCAAAGTATCCACCAAACCTTGTGCCATGACAAAAACTACAGACTTGAGCCCCTTGCCATAGTTCGGCTTGTCAGTCACCTCTTTAGGTTTTGCTTCAACTGACTTAATCTTTCCCTTCACAGATTTTTTTTCGCAGGTGTTAAATTCATGGACAAGTTTTTTTTTGTTTGCCTTCTTCTCGATCAACTATTGAGAGTTATGGGTTGATATACAACTTCTCCACCTGATTCTTGTCAAGGTCAAAGTGGATTACGTTTTCATCACATCGATGGTCCAAGGCCAAGAAAACACCAACATGGAACGTGAAAATCAACATTTCCCCTGACATTTTTCTGCAAACAACATATAGAATGTTAGTGTGTTGATTTCAAGCTTATCATAGTTTTCTAGATTTCATTTGTTGTCATATGTTTACATGTTCATACATATGTTTTGTCTTGTTGCCATATTTTTGTTGTCATTGAGTTTTATTTGTTGTTAGGGAGAGAGGATTGTGACATTAGTCTAAAGAGTGATGTAAACTTCTAAAAATATATCTTTAAGTTCAAAAGTAGAATTTGGTCAAATGAGATGAAGTACATTTATGTTTAATTCATTTATTTTCAATTACCCTAGTTTACAAACGTGTCATTCTTATGTTGTGTAATATTTTTTCAAATACCGCCTATTGATTTGAGGGATAAATCATTCTTTTTGGCAGTTAACCAGTTGGTAAGTGATACACCTAAAATATATAGTATTTTCAGACACATTTTTATACTTCTTTTTAAGATATTGCGCTTTATACTTCTTTTTAAGATATTGCGCTTTAATGGAAGGTATTTGTGTATTTTTCTTTCAGATACAAGTAAAAAAGATAAAAAATGATAAAAGGAGTGAAAAAAGGATCAAATTTGGCGCAAAATTTTAAAATTGTGTTAAAGTGTTTTGGCGCCTAAGCGCCAGATCCGATGCTTAAGCACCGGTGAAACAGAGAAGGTCGCGCCTAAGTGCCAGGAGGCCCCACGCTTAAGCGCCAGAGGTAGTTATTTGGCGGTTTTGTGACAGTTTTCTTCATTTTACCAAATTTTGAAGGGACATTTGAGGCACCAATTGGCTAAATAGGGTGGTTATGACCACTAAAAACGAAAATATGGTTAGAAGACTTACAAAAGGAGACATCCTTTCGAGAATACATCAAATTATGACACATTTTGAAGAGTTATCAAGGCACCTCTTGGAGATTTATAAAAGAAGGAAGTTGAAACTTTTTGAAGTGTGCTTGAAAGTTCTGAGAAGTGTTAGAAAGGAGGAGTTTTAAGAGATAGTTTTGGTGAGATTTTCAGGCACCACAAATTTACTTTATCCTTTTTGTTTTTAGTTTTATTGTGAGAGTCAAGAGCGTTGCAAAAGAGAAGAGATTCAAAGGAACTTCAAGAGTTTGGTGGATGATTTGAGATAAGTTTTTCTCTTCTGTTTTTAAATTACTTTTGGTTTTAATTGAGATTTCTTGTTGGTTTGACAATGATTTCTAATTTTAAACTAAAGTGTGGTTTTATTTTCTCCATGGATTCTGAGTATTTTTTTTTATCTTTCTCCTTAAAATGATAAGTAATTAAAACTGTTGGATGAAAGTTATGGAGAGTATTGATCTTTATTATTGGAAGAAGTTGTGATGATTTAAATCCATGCACTTCATTTACTTTATGATTTGGCCTATCCAGATGTTAAAATTTGTTGTGAGAACATGTAAGAACCGAGCTAGTGTTGTCTCAGTCAACAATTGGAAAGAATCACTTGAGGTTGTATGAATGAGAATGTAATTCATATGATTTAGTTCATATAAATAGGGAAATAATCTTTGAAGGGTATAGAGTTAGAGGACTTTAAAGTGACAGGTTAAAGCCCCCAACTTGGTTTATTATTTTAGGTTCTGATACGAGATGTTAGCCCTCAGGTGAAGGAAATCGAGTGAACTAGAGTGAGAGCTAGTATCTTCCACGCCTAGCCTGTCTTTAGAACTATTCAAACTTTAAATTAGCCAATGTTCTTTATAAGATCTCTAGTAAGCGTAAAGAATATTATTGCTCCTATTTAGCATAACACAATTTGCATACTTCCACAACTGAATTCCTATACTTATTACTGACTCATGGTAAGGAGAAAGATATTTTCATATCAAGTGCTTTTCTTTTACATAAACTCAAGTTATCTTTAGAAGTTTTGTTGTTTTGTCAAAACATCAAAAATACAAAAAAGAATTGAATTTTACCTACTATGAAAGTATGTATAGTTTAAGTAATTATCTTTTTAAAATAGAAGGTTTGCTGATAAATAGTGCATATTGCTTATTTTCCCTATGGGTTTGATATTCATGTCTTAATCAAAAAGTCTTATATTACTTGATAACGATATGTTTACTTGCGTAGTATTCCCATATAAAAGATATTGTTATAATATTGCATATAAACAGTAAGTCGGAATGAAGTTTTTGGCACCGTTATCGGGGAAGATTTCAAAAATTTATTAAAAGCAAAATTTCTATTTTAGAAAGTCTTATTTAAAATTTAAAAGTTATTGTAGGAATATCTTATTATAGTATTTTATTTTGTGTGTGTTTTGTTGTATTTTATTTTATGTTAGTGTATGCGTAGTTCAGGTTCTGAAAGACTAGTGTCCTATGATTCTGACTTAGAGAGAACTGTTTAAAAAATCATAAAAAGCAAAAAAATTAAAAAATTTGAAAAATCTAAAAAATTACATAAATGACAAACCAAAATGATCAAAATGTTGAAATTCATCAAGAATATATACCTTTACGACATTATGCCAACCCTACGATAGATGAACTTCATTGTAGTAATCAAAAATCTATTGTAGTTGCTAATTCATTTGAACTTAAACTTGTTATTATCCAAATGGTATAAAATAATTAGTTTGGGAGATCACCAACTGAAGCTCCAAATCTACATCTTGCCAATTTTCTAGAATTGTGCGCTACATTTAAATATGATGGTGTATCAGATGATGTCATAAGACTTAGGTTATTTCCTTTCTCATTGAGGGATAAAGCTAAGATGTGGTTAAATTTGTTAGCACCTGGATCTATCAGAACTTGGGGTGATTTAGGACAAAAATTCCTTGATAAATGTTTTTCACCATAAAAAACTGTGAAGCTTAGAAATGATATTACATCTTTTAATTAGTTTGAAGGGAAGTCTATTTATGAAGCATGGGAATGATTTAAAGAACTCTTAAGAAAGTGTCTACACCATGCTATACCAGATTGGCTAATAATTCAAACTTTTTATAATGGATTAGCTTGGTCTCTTAGATCTATTATCAATGCCGCTGCCAGTGGTTCGTTGATATCAAAACCATTTCATGACGCTCATGCTTTAATTGAAGAAATGACTACCAATAATTTTCAATGGCCTTCTGAGAGGGTAAATCTTAAGGGTGAATCCAAAGACCAAAGAAAGTAGCCAATATTCATGAATCTTATGCATTTACTATGTTAAAAAATCAAGTTACTGCAATTTCAAGGAAGTTAGACCAAGTTGGAATGAATTTTTCTCAACCTATCTCCATGATTGAAGAGAATTCATAATGCCAAATGATAGATTCTCAAGCATCATTAGAAACTTCGAATGTCATAAATAATAAGCAGAATAACCCATATTCAAATTATTATAAGCCAGGTTGGAAGAACCATACCAACTTCAATTGAATAATACTACGAGTGATAATAATCAACAATGGGGGAACAATCAAAGAAACCTATTGGGAAACTGGAACAACCAAGGAAATAATAATTATAGATCTACTTATCCTCCAGATTTCAATAGTAATACACAATTTAAGGAGAAGAAGCTGTCTATAGAAGAAGTGGTGTTACAAATGAGAAATCAGTTACAAAGTCAAGAAGCTACAATTAGAAATATTGAGAATCAACTTGGAAAAATTGCAAATCCATTAAGTAATAAATCCCAAGGAACACTTCCTAGTAATACTAAAATAAATCCAAAAGACCAGAATAAAGAGCAAGTAAAAGTCGTTCAATTTACAAGCGGATGAGAATTGGAAGGTAGGATTCAAAAAGAAACTGAAGTAGAGAGAGAAGAAATTCAAGAATTAAAAGAGGACGCACCAAAAGATTCTAACAGACCTATTTCTCCACTTAAAGTTAACTTAGAAAAACCACCACGTCCATTTCCTCAGAAACTTCGTCAACAGAAGTTGGATAAGCAATTTTCAAAATTTATGGAAATTTTTAAGAAGCTAACAATTAATATTCCATTTGTATTTGCTGAAGCCTTTCTATTTGCTGAAGCCTTAGAACAAATGCTAGGCTATGTTTAGTTTATGAAGGATATTCCCAAGAGGAAAAGGAAGTTTGAAGATAATGAGATTGTTGCACTTATTGAGGAGTGCAGTGCAATTATTCAGAAGAGGCTTCTTGAAAAGCTTAAGGATTCTGGTAGCATTACAATTCCATGTGCGATAGGAGATAAATTTTATGGGAAAGCTTTATGTGATTTAGGTGTAAGCATTAACCTTATGCCATTATCAATATTCAAAAGATTGAGATTAGAAGAAATAACCCCTACTACTGCAACTTTGCACGTAGCAGATTGTTCAATAACTTACCCTAAAGGAGTTATAGAATATGTCCTAGTGAAAGTGGATCAATTTATCTTTCTAGTTGATTTCATTGTGTTGGATATGGATGAAGATAAAGAGATACCTATCGTTTTGGGAGACATTTCCTAGCCACAAAAAGAGAAATGATAAATGTGCAGAAAGGGGAATTAACAATGGGCGTCAATAATGATCAAACATTTACTTTTAACATTTCAAGATCAATGAAGTATCCTGCAAAAGGTAAAGATGATGAATGATATAAAATGGATGTTAAAAGATATCTGAGTGAATGCCATTTCAAAACTAATTATGAAGAAAAATTTGAAGTAAAATATTTGGAACATGAGCAAGAAGAGGAATTAGATAGATGTGAAGATCTTTTTAAGGAAAATTCAAATTATGTTCGAGAAAGTTTTGAAATTTTGGACACGATAGAGAAAGATAAATCATTTTGTCCATTAATAGAAAAACCTCCAGAACTTGAGTAAAATTTACTTCCTAATCATTTAAAATATATTTTTTTAGGAGATTCATCTACTTTACTAGTTATAATTTTCTCAAAGTTAACTATGGAAGAAGAAGAAAGGTTGATGAAAATTCTGAAAAATTTTAAGAAAGTCTTTGAATGGACAATAGCTGATATTAAAGGAATCCATCCTTCAATTTGTACGCATAGAATTCATATGGAAGAGAACTGCAAACCCAGGGTTGATCCTCAAAGGAGATTGAATCCTGTTATGAAAGAAGTTGTTAAGAAAGGAATTTTAAACTGGTTAGATGCTGACATTATCTACCCTAGTTCAGATAGTGCATGGGTTAGTTCAATTCATTGTGTTCCTAAGAAAGGAGAAATTGTATTAGAATATAAAATATTAATAAATGGTATGGAAGTAGATCCTGCTAAAATTTAAGTGATCGCTAATTTACCTTATCCAACAAATGTAAGGGAAATTATAAGTTAAGTTTTTAATTAGGAGTTTTTTAGGACATGCTGGATTCTACAGGTGATATATTAAGGACTTCTCGAAAATTGCTCGACTTTAACTAATTTATTGGAGAAAGATGCAATTTTTAATTTTGACAAAGAGTGCCTAAAAGCTTATGTGTTATTACAAGAAAAATTAGTCACTACACCAATTATAGTTTCACCAGATTGGGGAAAACCTTTTGAATTAATGTGTGATGCTAGTGATTATGATATATGACAAAATTTTTTAAAGTAATTTACTATGCTAGTAAAACTCTTAATGAAACTCAAATTAATTATACAAATATTGAAAAAGACTTATTAGCAATTGTATATGCCTTTGATAAATTTAGACCATATTTAATTGGGACTCATTGCGGACTCATTGCGTAGTGCATACAGTGCATACAGATTATTCTGCTATTAAGTACTTATTGAAAAAAAAAGATTAAACCTAGACTTATAAGATGGATTCTTCTTTTGCAAGAATTTGACTTTGAAATAGTATATCAGAAGGGGATTAAAAATCAAATTGTTGATCATTTGTTTAGACTTCAGTTAGAAAAACCACTCTAGTTTAAAAAAAGAAATTAATGAAAATTTTCCAGATAAAAAAAATTATTTAATATTAACGAGTGGTGTGTTCCGTGGTATGCCGACATTGTGAACTTTCTTGTTAGTGATATTATACCCTATGGAATAACATACCAACAGAAGAGAAAATTTATTTCTGAAGCTAAGACTTATTTTTGGGATGACCCATTTTTATATAAAAAAGGAAAGGATCTTATTATTCAAAGATATGTATCTTTAGAAGAGACTTATGAAATTATCCAAAAGTATCATAATTCAGATTTTGGGGGACATTTCAGTGTTGATAAAATAACATACAAAGGTTTACAACCTAGATTCTATTGGCCTACTATCTTTAAAGATATTAATGCTTATATTAAAACTTGTGATATATGTCAACGAGTAGGCAATATTTCTAAAAAAAATGAGATACCCCTTAATTATATGCTAAAAATTGATATATTTGATTTTTGAGGATTAGATTTCAAGGGACCATTTATACCATCTTTCAAAAATTTATACATGCTGTTGGCAGCAGAGCTGTTAGCAGCAGACTATGTGTCCAAATGGATAGAAGCTGTTGTTTTACCTTGATGTGATGCTCAAAGTATTGCAAAATTTTTGAAAAAGAACATATTTTGTAAATTTGGGATGTCGAGAGTTATCATAACTGATGGGGAAAGTCATTTTAGAAATGCCATAATGGAGAAATTATTAAAAAAATTACATATAAACCATAGAATTGCTACTGCTTATCATCCTTAGATAAGTAATTTGGCTGAATTATACAATCAGGAAATTAAAAGAATTATGGAAAAATCTGTGAATCCAACAAAAATAGATATATCAGTCAAACTTGACTATGCTTTGTTGGCTTATAGGAATGCATACAGAACTCTACAGAACTCCTACAGGAATAGGCTAATATTTGGGAAAACTTGTCACTTACTAGTTGAACTTGAGTATAAAGCATATTGGGCGATTAAAGTATAAAGCAGTCACTTACTAGTTGAACTTGAGTATAAAGCATATTGGGCGCAATTATAGTTCAATTATAATTTGAAAGATGCTAGTGAGAAAAGATTATTGCAATTAAATGAGCTTGAAGAGATAAGGAATGAATCTTATGAAAGTGTTAATATTTACATAGAAAAGATGAAGATGTGGCATGATTAAATGATTCTTATTAAAAATTTTTAGCTAGGGTAACAAGTTTTGCTATATAATGTAAGGTTAAGATTATTTTCAGACGAACTTAAGTCTAGGTCGATGGGCCCATTTTTTGTGATAAAAGTTTATCCTTACGGTGTTGTGGATATAAAAGATTCTTAAACTGAGAAAGTATTTAAAGTAAATGTGCATAGACTGAAACCTTATTTAGTAGGGGATCAACATAAATTTAACAATCAAATGATGTTGGGTGAACTAGAATAAGCACTGGTTACGTCGTGCTGACGAAGTTAAACCAAGCGCTTTGTGGGAGACAACCCATATTTATCTATGTGTTTTGCTTTGAATGTTGTTTGTGTGTGATTAAGAAAATTTAGGGTAGTATTTTTTAGACTATTATGTGTTAGTATTGATTTTAAGATATTATTTAGTGATCTAGATATGTTAGAATGAGAATTTGGACGATAAGTTGACTGGTGAGAAAAAGTGCATTGGCGCTTAAGCGCCCATATTCGGCGCTTAAGTGCGGGATTTAAAAAAGATGTGCAAAATTCATATTCTAAAAGATTTAACCGCCAATTGGTTGACTAAAACGTGACAAGGCAGTTTTAAAACGTGCCTAGGAGTTACTAGAGGGATTTAAGCCTATAAATAGAAGGGATTTGTGAAGGAATTTCATCCCAAATCATTTTTAGCCCTTAAAGTCTGAGAGAAAGAGATTTTTAGAAGATGTCTTCATGGGAGATGGATTTAAAGAAGAAGGAAGAGATTCATTAGTCAAAGTGCACAAGAGATGTATAACAGTTTCTTAGCCGTTAGTATTGAAGGAATATCGGAAAAGATCAACAAAATTGAGACTATCATGGATTTACTTGAGACAAAGGTAATTGAGATTCATGCACATCTAGAGCATATTGGATGGGAATTGAAAATGTAATTTATCTAGTTATATAGAGGAAGAGGAAGCAGATAAGGAGATGAATCTTAAACAGAAATGAGTAGAAGAAGATAACATTAGAGCTCGTCACCACCATCCGTTTTATCAACTTTATATTCCAATTGCCCAAGGAGAGACTAATGAAAGACCAAAATTTGTCCCAATAAATGAATAATGGATTTAAGTTCAGTGTTAAAGTTTGTTGTTAGGAGTCGTTGTTTAATGTGATAAGTGTTAAAGACTATTTTTGGAGTTTATGTTAGTTTGTTTAGTGTTTGTATTCAGAAGATTTTCTCATCCGAGACTATTTGGAGTGAGAATTAAGTGTTATATGTATTTGTACTCATTTTTGAATGAATGTTGAATGAATGTATATTTGTACTCATTTTTGAATGAATGTATATGTTTGTTTTTGTAAAAAATTGTGTAATTTTTAGCCTCAAATCGAATTAATTATATTGAAGAATTTTGGGAAAAATGAGAGTTAAGGGAGAGCAAAATAGTCATTTAAGTGTTATAAGACCATTTAAGGGTGGTATACTTAGGCTTATAGTGCATTTTCCTTAAGTTAAAAAATATTAAAAATAGTACACTGGCGCCTAAGTGCCACATTCTCGCGCTTAAGCGCGATGTAACTCAAGAGGCAGGCGCCCCAGAGGCACCCCTCTTTGGTTTATATCTGTGCTTAAGCGCCGGTTCACAAAAATCGATTCGCAAACGGTTAAAAGTGAAAAATAACCCCAAAAATTACCATTTTTACTGTTATCGCCACCTTCAACCTCTCGAGTTCACGATTTGGAAGTACAGGGAAATCTATTTCGTGGAGATTTCTTGGTGGAATTGAGAAAAAATTGCTAGATTTGGATATCTTGAGGTAAGAGCTTCACTTCTAGCTTCACTTCTATGTAGAAATTTTAGATTTTCTCCATGTATTTTGAGTACATTTGGAAGAATCCAAAAATCACTATTCATGGTGAAAAATAATGAAATGTCTATGAAAATTGCATAGAAAGTGTAGTTTATGCTTAGAGGAGTTAAGTTTAGTAGATTAGACTTGATTTTTAAAGTTATGTGGAATTTCATGAAATTTGTAGAATGGCGCCAAGAATGAAGAAGAGTAAAGGAAAAAGCCCCTTTGATTCAAGAAAATTTGTGAGTTTCAAAGCTCAAGATAAGTATAGTGATGCTCTGTAATCACGAAAACTTATCCAGGAGCGATGTTTCAAGAATCCAAGTGGATCCATAGAAGATCTGATCGTTCACCGATAATGAGAATGATTCTGTTATTTTTCTATTATGGCTGTTATTTCTGTAGTTAGGGAGTTCTATGCAAACCTACCTGAGGCTGAAGATGATCGAGTCATGGTTAAAGTAAAATTGACATTGACACCTTTTTCACCGGAGGTAATCAACATGATTTACCATCTACCACCCGATACGTTGTGTTTTTATGCGAACTGTAGTCTTACTGAGATGGAGCTATATGAGATTATTTCCTATTTGATTGTTTTGGAAAATTATGAATGAAAGAAGAGTCAATTTTTCGACCTCAAAGTTGAGTGCATCTTCGAAGGCATGACACTATTTTATTTGAGCCCATCTATTATAGACAAATCATCTCAGTTGAAATTACCAGAGAGAGCAACGTTAAACTATTGTATTCAGTAAGGCAAGCTATTCAACATTGGAGCTTTAATCTATCAGACTATCTTCAGTTATGCCAATGTCGTTACTACTGCAGGTTTGGGATTTGCTTCCTTAATCTTTTATTTGTGTGAGCAGGCTGGAGTGAGATATGATACCTGGAAGGAAGTATTATTGCCCCTAAAGCCAATTACAAGTGTAAATGTGAAGTCATATTCAGAGCATTCTATTTTTGGCTGGAGAGGAGGATTTTCAAGGAGTTATGGAATGACAACGTCTACTGCTTCTACATCTAATCTAGACACCTCACAAGCTTCTACTTTTAGAGGTGAGTCTATTGAAACTCAAAATCAATTATTGTAGAGGATGATAGACAATATCAACTATACCGTAGACAAGGTAAGAAATTTAGAAAGTTTTGTAGATCATATTGATGGGTATAATAGAAGAAAAAGTATGAGGAGAAATTTCATTCATCTCTTAATAACCTCATTAGGAATAACCAAGGAGTGCAATTTCCTCCATATCCTAGATACCTTGATCATGAGTCTATAAATGTTTGGAATAGCAGTGATTCAGAGGATGATGAGGAGGAGGACTGAGTTATTTATTTTTATGTTTGTAATATGTGTTGGACTGCGTGGTTTGGACTTATTACATTTGCATTTGTGTAGTTGTTTAAACTATGTGATGTGTGAGACTTTTATTTTGTTTAATTGTATTGTCATGTTGTGTTTTGTTAGTATTTTGTTTTAAAATTCTAAGGTAATAAATGTTGTTGTGTGTTCATTATTGTGTTAGTTAGTTAAGGATTGAACTTGATTCTATGTCTTGTGAAAAATTTAAAATCTTGCTAACTTTAGTTTTAAATTTTAAACTCAAAAAACTGTTACCCTATATTTTTCTTTTATCTTGTTAGTGTGCTTATTTTTATGTTGAGACTGAAAATTAAAGTTAGTGTGTTTGTTTGTTTTTATGTTTATACCCACTACTTAGAAGTCTATTCAATCTCTACATGTTGAATTGATATGAAAATGATAGAAAACTGATCAAAAATTAATTTTACTCCAATTTTTAGTTTTATACTTGTATAATTAGGGTATAGAAATTCCTATAAGCATCTTATTTCAATTTTCATTCCTGCAAAATGATCATGTATAATGATGCTAAAATGTTTAATCTTGTTAAAAATTTAAGTTTGGGGGGATGAAAAATATTTTCAAAACTTGAATTTTATTTGTTCTCAAATGTACAACAAGTGAATTTGATTTTAAAAGAAAAATGATCATGTATATGAAGTTATATTAGGGAAGTAAAATTTGATTACAGAAATGAGAAAGAAAATTTAGTTAAAATTCTGAGCAATGAAGAAAAACTTTCAGTTAAAAATTTTTAGTGTAGAAAATGCTAAAAATAGTGTAACTATCTTTAGTAAGAAAAATTGTAATTTTAAAAAATTTAAAAATTTAGACTTTTATTTTTAATACTTAAATTTCTTTTATTAAAAATAATTTTCAAAACTATTATTATATTTATAAGTAAAATATTTATATCATGACTTTGCTTTAGGAAAAGAGAAGTGAAATTCAAAACCATTAAAGGTCTATTCAGATATAGTAATCATTGCCAGAAAAAGAAAAATAAAAAGAAAAAGAAAAAGAAAAAGAAAAAAAAAGTAAGGGAGGAGAAGCTTGAGGATTAGTGTCTAATCAAAAATTGGTTCCACATTTGAACTTTTTAAAGTATAAGGCTTGAGAAACTCTTAAGATTAGGGATATAATATGGTAAGTAAAATTATTTTTAATAAAAATTTTTATATGGAGATAATAAAAGGACTAAATTCTAAATTTGGAAAATCTAACATATTTCTAAAGTACATAGAAACTCATATTTTTCATATTTCTTAACATTAAAAATTTCTAAATTTTAAGTTGGTCTCATTTACTAAATATTTTTTTCTAAATTGGACTACTATATTTCTAAATCTAAATTTTAGTAACTCCTAAAGAAACTCATATACATATCATACTTATTTGGGTTTTGAATGAATGAAGTGTCACTGGAAGACAAGAACCATATTAAGTTTGGGGGATTTTGATACACCTAAAATATATAGTGTTTTTAGACACATTTTTATACCTATTTTTGAGATATTACGCTTTAATGGAAGGTATTTGTGTGTTTTTCTTTCAGGTACAAGTAAAAAGATGAAAAATTCTAAAAGGAGTTAAAAATGATCAAATTTGAAGATAAAATGTGAAAATTTTGCTAAAGTGTTTTGGCGCCTAAGCGTTAGATCCGACGCTTAAGCACTGGTGAAATAGAGAAGACTACGCTTGAGCGACGCTTGAGCGCCAGAGGCCCCATGCTTAAGCGCCAGAGGCAATTATGTGATGGTTACTTCATTTTACCAAATTTTGAAGGGACATATAAGGCACCTATTAGCTAAAGAGGGTGGTTATGACCACTAGAAATGAATATATGGTTAGAGGACTTATGAAAGGAGGCATCCTTTGGAAAATACATCAAATTGGGACACATTTTGAAGAGTTATCAAGTCACCTCCTGGATATTTTTAAATGAAGGAAGTTGAAACATTTTGAAGTGTGCTTGAAAGTTCTAAAAAGTGTTAGAAAGGGGGAGTTTTGAGAGATAGTTTTGGAGAGATTTTCAAGCACCACAAATTTACTTTATCCTTTTTGTTTTTAGTTTTGTTGTGAGAGTCAAGAGTTTTGTAAAAGAGAAGAGATTCAAAGGAACTTCAAGAGTTTGGTGGAGGATTTGAGATAAGCTTTTATCTTTTGTTTTTGAACTACTTTTGATTTTAATCAAGACTTCTTGTTGGTTTTACAACGATTTCTAATTTTAAACTAAAGTGTGTTTTATTTTTTCCATGAATTCTGAGTAGTTTTCTTTATTTTCTCCTTAAAATGATAAGTAATTAAAAGTGTTGGATAGAAGTTGTGGAGAGTATTGATCTTTAATGTTGGAAGAAGTTGTGATGAGCCTATCCAGATGGTAAAATTTATTGTGAGAACATGTAAGAACTGGGATGGTATTGTCTCAGTCAACAATTGGAAAGAATCACATGAGATTGTATGAATGAGGATTTAATTCATATGATTTAGCGCAAATAAATAGGGAAATACTCTTTGAAAGGTGTAGAGTTAGAGGACTTTAAACTTACATGTTAAAGCCCCCAACTTTGTTTATTTATTTAGGTTCTGATAAGAGATGTTAGCCCCCAGGTAGAGGGAATCGAGGGAACTCTAGAGTGAGAGCTAGTATCTTCCCTGCCTAACCGGTTTTTAGAACTATTCAAACTTTAAATTAGTCAATTTTCTTTATAGCATCTCTAGTAAGGGTAAAGAATATTATTGCTCCTATTTGACACAACACAATTTGTATATTTCTACAACAGAATTCCTATACTTATTACTGACTCATGATAAAGAGAAAGATATTTTCATATCAAGGGCTTTTCTTTTACATAAACTCAAGTTATCTTTAGAAGTTTTATTGTTTTGGCTAAACATCAAAAATACCAAAAAGAATTGAATTTTACCTACTGTGAAATTATCTATAATCTACGTATTTGTCTTTTTAAAATAGAAGGTTTGTTGTTAAATAGTGCATATTGCTTATTTTTCATGTGGGTTCAATATTCAGGCCTTAATAAAAAAAGTCATATATTACTTGATAACAATACATATACATGCATAATGTCCCAACATATATATAAATTAAAAAGTTAAATTCTTATTTTCTCTAGAATCAAGTTTTTGGTTCTTTTGAAAAATAAGGAAACATAAGTGAAAAATATCATCAAAGACATTGTTATACTGTTGCATATAAACAGTAAGTCGGGATCAGTAAGAACCTCATAAATATGTCTTTTCAACAATCAATAGGCCCTCCCTAATCAGTTGAAACTTTTCACCTATTTTTTTAAGAGGAAGGATAGGTCATCGAAGTACCAACCACAAGTTATCAATTTTGAATGTTCTTGAATGAACAAGTTTGTGGTGGGACCAGATCATGTTTTCTTAGTACAACTCTAAGTTTTATTGAGCCTGCAAGTGTCTTCGCTCCAAGCTGTTGAGTTCTTTGAGTCACAGCCTTACATTCTCTTCTTTTGTTATTTTGTTGACTCTGAGAGATGAGAGTTGCACTTCAAGTAGAAGCACACCTCTAGACCCATACACTAGAGCAAATGAAGTTGAGTGTGTCAGCGTTTTATATGTGGTACGATAGGCCCATAAAGCTTCTGACAACTACTCGTGTCACCGCTTTGTGCTGCCCGTTAATTTCTTTTCAAGATCTGAATCAAATTCTTATTGAAGGATTCGTCTAGACCATTAGCTTTGGGCTAATAGAATGTTGAATATCTCCAATCTATTCCATGTATTCAAACAAAGTTGTTTATTTTTTTGTTTCTGAAGGTTATACTTTTGTCAAAGATTATCCTTCAAGGTACCCCAAATCTGTAAATAATTTAATCCTTAAAGAACTTTACTACATGATTTTCTTTAACCTCTCCAAGCGGTATCACTTCTTCCCAGTTGGAGAAGTGGTCTGTGGCGATCAAAATAAACCTGTGGCCTTTGGAGGATGGAGGGTCTATGGAGCCCACAATGTCTGTGCCCTACACTCAAACAGCCACGATGTGATTGTTGGGTGTAGCACCTTTGGAGGTTGGTGTAAGACCACCCCATGCACTTGACATTGGTGGCATATTTTAAAAGTTTTCATGCAATCTATCAATATTGTCGGCCAGTAAGAACGAATTCTTTTTATTTTCATCTTAATATTTGGCCCCGACTGGTGTGCACCATAACAACCTAAGTAATCCTCTTTAACAATAACTTGAGCTTCTCTCTTGCTCAAACATCGTAGCCACATCTAGCTGAAAGACTTGATCTAAAGCACATTATTTCCTCAAGGTAAGATAATGTCTGTTTCTTGATTTGGTTTATTGTGGAGCTATCCTCTGATAACTTCTCAATTTGCAAATATTTGATAAACGACCGTCACCATTCTTCATTTTTTTCCTTGGTAACTACTACCGTTGCATTAACATTAATTTGTGAAGATTGTCCATGTCTACTTGTGAGAGGACTTGTTGTCCCTGCACTAAAATTGGAATATGGTCCTCTTGAGGATAGGAAAGCTCTTTTGCAATTTTTACTAAAGCATCGGCTAATGAGTTTTCTCATCTCGAGACTCTAAATTATAACATTTGAAATTTTTTCCAACAGCTTCATCGTGTAGCAGAAGAATTGCTCAAGCCTTGGCTTTAGAACTTTCTACTGTCCAACAACTTTGTTAAAGATTGGTTGAGAATCTCCATAAGCGTTGATTTTGTTGATCCCCATCAGAATTGTGAGTTCTAACTCGGTTACGAGTACTTCATATTCAACCTCATTATTTGTGCACAGTTCTATTAAATGGTAGGAGAATGACAACATCGCTCCGTCTAGAGTGATGAAGACCATTCCTACTCCCTCCTTACCGGGTATGATTGTTTATGTATTTTTTTCTTTATATGTGGATGAAGCTCCATCAAAGTACATTTTCCAATGTCGAGTGCAGGAATCTTCTAGCTCTAATATTTATTCACAGCCAGGTCATCGTTGAGAGGGGGCCCTGTCGGTATTGGGTGCACTACTAAGAAATCTGCTGGTATCTGTCCATTGACGGTGCGTGGAGGCACAAAATTTATGTTAAACTAAAGCAGTATCATTGCCCACTTTTCCAATCTTTCAGAATGTGTCGGTCTGGTCATTAGGTACTGTAGAGGAATGAACCTTAAAATAAGAGTCACCTTATGAGAGAGCATGAAATGCCTGAGCTTTTGAACAGCAAAGGTCAAAGTTAAGTTATGCTTCTCAATCAAAGGATGTCTTATCTTAGTCAAGATTAAATTACCCTTTTTGGAAGCTCACACGGATGGTCATAAACCTCCAGCACTTAGAAGGTTAGGACAAACATATGGAGACTCCAAAATAAGTTCTTGTGGGACTAAGAGGCTTTGAGGAGACTCTTCATGCCTTAGACACGTACCCTGCTCTTCAACTACACTCCATACACCCTAAGAAAAATTCACTCCAAAATCATACAATATTACTCAATTTCTAATCTAGAATCAAGCTAAGTCCTTAAATCTAATCTTCACAGAACCCAAATTAAAACTCACACCAACTTACGCTAAATCTTGCACAAGATCCAAACTCAGATTCAACGTCCCACCAAATTTCAAGCTTCGTTACACCCGACAGCAAAACCCAACATTCAAAATCTAAGCTTCAATTTCACACCCAATTTCCCCTCATGAAATGCTAAGAACTCACCAAATCCACCAATTGTGTTGTGCCCTTAAACCATAAACCCTAAAATTTGTTAGTATTGAGTGTTATGTGTGGTGTTCCTACTTTGTTCTTTATTGTGGCTCTAGCACTTCTTAAATATTTGTTTATGTTTGTATTGACATCTAATTAAATCTTTATTGTGTCGTATGTGTTGAAATTATTATTAATATAAGAAAACAAGTTCTGTTCTGATGTGAAAAGTTGGTCTTATGTGTTTGAATTTGAAGTTACACACTTACATTTTGGAATAATGAACTCAATAACTTTCTATTAAAACTAAAATATTAGAGTTTAGAAATCTTAGTTTTGCCTTGCTCTTTCGAAATATAAAAAAATTTCCAAAATCTGAATGTGTATGAATAGCGCCATAGCGCCACTATTGGGTGTTATAGCGCCACTCATCAGACAAAGCATGGCACCATAGAGCCATAACTCGGTGCTATAGCGCCGAACCGACCCGAAACTTGTTTTTAGTGCCAAATCACCGATCTTGCCTTTTTTCACCTTGGTTCATCTTCTTCCTCCCCTATTTCACAACTTGCTCCCTCAAACCTTGAATTTTTGCTTGATTGGCTTGGAGTTGAGGCTTTAAACTCTAGATTTCATCTTCTCTTGGTAAGATCAACATTTTAGTATAAAATACTTTTAATTTCACCATGAATTTCTTCCACATTGTGGTTAGGCCAAAAATTTTAAATTTTCATGAAAATAGTGAGAAATCCATGGATGAATGCTTATATGGTTTAGAATGTGTTTGTTGGAGCCTTATTGACAGTGACTTTATATATGCTTAAGAATACAAGAATTTGGTACTGTTGCTAGAAGAATTAAGTCCCCGGTAACGACGCAAAAAACTTGACAGTGAATTTATATATGCTTAAAAATATAAGAATTTGATACTGTTGCCAGAAAATTTAAGTCCCCGACAACGGAGCCAAAAAATTGACAATGGTTATAGATTTGATAAAAATGTGTATAAAATATTCAATAATTGCAAAGTCACACTTATCAACGCAAGTGTACGTATCTCTCAAGTAATACAAGGCTCTAATGGAGTGCTGGATATCGATACCACAGGGAGTAATACTAGAGGCTACGAACTAGGATTTAGAAAATCAATACTTAATCATAACAATACAGTTCAAATTGCTTATTTGTCACTAATAGGCAATTGAAATAAATTTATAATTTTAAAAAACTCTTAATTAACAAATTCTACTAATAAAGTTTCTAATGTGAAGTTCAATATATAAGAAAACATCCTTCTCCTTGTCAAGAAATTAAAGTGAATAGATAAAGTGAATTAGTTCAAATTTTATTGTGCCAAATTGGAGCATACCTATTCTCTACCCTTTGGTCCATGAATAAAGAGCATTAAATAATCTTATGCTTGGTTACTGAATCTGCAGCTAGGCTGGGAGGATACCGGCTCTCACTTCGGAGCTCCCATGTTCCCCTCGCCTGAGGGCTAACATCTACACTTCAGCACCCAAACGATAGAACCGAATTGAGGATTTTTTTAGTCTGTCACTTTAAAATCTCCAATTCTATGCCCGATCAATTTTTTTCCCTATTTATTTGCACCCAAATTTCAAGGACTTTGACCTCCCTAAATCATGGATGTAATCTTCTCTTTAGTTGTAAAACTCAACATAATTTAACAAATCAATTGGTCGGATTGAAAGTAAATTAAGATTAAAGTGAAAAGATCATCAC